>NW_019272018.1:3904203-4115651 GCF_002738345.1 Cucurbita maxima
AAAAAAAAAAAAAAAACTATATATATATATATATATATTTACACAATGAGTTTGAAGTTTAGTTTAGATCGAACTTAAATTTAAAAATGTTTTTATTTTTATTTTGAGTTTAGAATTTTTAAATTTTTTAATTAGTTTTCAGTTAATTAATTATTAAGAAATTATGATGTGAAATTTTATAATTAATTTCAAAACTAATTTAATTTAATTATTTCAAATGATTTAATAGAAAATTAACACAAATGAAAAAAAAAAAAAAAAAAACTTAAAACTCAAAAAGAAAAATCTTGAAATTTATGAATAAAAAAAACGAAAAAATAAAAATAAATAAATAAATTTTTAACTCAAAAATCAAATAGGTAAAATTGTAGTTTTCTTAGACCAAAAAAGATATTTTCCCATAACATTGTACTGAAAAATAGAATCCTCCGTAAGAATCCAACAGAACTGTTTGAATTAATAAAAATGTGCCCTATCTTCAATTTTTAAATTTTTTAATAACACTCTTAAACTCTAAAAAAAAAATAAAAATATTTAAAAATATTATTAAAGTTTTAAAATTTATAAATAAATAAATAAATAAAAGGAATGGGTATGGAAATGGCGTTGAATTGGCCCCTTCTCTCTGGCAGCATTAAATGCTATTTCCCTTAAATCCCTAATGTTCTTTCATCCACTGCAAATAAAATGTCAAAACATTCCTGTCACGCTCTCAACTATTCCTCTCCCATGCTTATCATATAATATATATATATATATATATATATTTTATATTTTTCGTGTACGAATACCTCTTATCTTACTATAATATCTCTCTCGAGACCAGGACTGTTCATCACAACAACTAGAACGTATTTAACTAAATAAGCTTATCGAGTTTAATTCAAATTTTAACCTTATTTAAAATATAAAAAATAAATCAAATAGAAGATTAAAAAAAAATAAAAAAAATGGAGAAATTCAAAATTTTGAATTGGGGTCTGTGTAACAGAATGCCACTCATTCAAATTTCTGGCTCTTGTCTTCTTAAGTTTTGTTCTTTGCTTTGTCTTGAAAGGCACGTGAATGTCTCATTTATTAACCCTAGGCCCAGCTTCCCTTCCCTTCCCTCCCTTTTTAACTCCCTTCACCATTGCATCTCCTCCTTTGGGTTTTCTCTTCTCTTATCCGCCATGGCTCCGCCTTATCGAGACTCGTTTCCTTCCAATCACGACAATCTTATTCGCTACCCTTCCTCCTCCTCCGATCGTCATCTCTTCTTCCCTACCACACCGCTCGACTCTTCTCCCTCCTCTCCGCTTTCTTTCCCGCTTTTTCCCGATCTCCATCGTTCCAACCCTGATCATCCTCACTCGTTAGGGTTCCATCACCAGGTATGACATGATACTCACCCTACTCATCGCACTAGGGCGACTATCAATAAGAGTGTGTTTGTTATGACTTTCATGACCCGTGATTTAAAATTCTTCGTATATTTGAATTGATAATCGAAAAGGGTTTTGAAATTTCCAACATCCCTACAAATTGGAAGAAACCCTTTAATTGTTTTTGTTTTGATTTTATTGTTCATAGGAGGATGGTGGGTTTATGGGCTGTGAGAATGATCAAGTTCATGAAAGCAATCAAGAAGTGGAAACTGGCCTAAGCTTTACAATTTGGAAGAGTGAAACTTCAAGCAATGATCATAACCATAACGATTCGGTCAAGTGGTCGTCTTCTTCCTCTTCTTCGTCTTCCAAGATCAGGTTGGTTATAAATTATAACCAAACCGAGACGCTCGCCAAGACGATCGATGCCCACCGGAATTTCCAAGATCTCAACCCGATGTCACCGTCACCGTCACCATCCCCGTCTGATCAGACCAACAAACGAAACGCGTTAAACGACGGCGGTGGCGCAATTATCAGAACCTGTTCCGATTGCAACACCACAAAAACTCCCCTTTGGAGAAGCGGCCCAAGAGGTCCCAAGGTAAATTCATTATATATATATATATATATATATATATATTTGTTGGGTTGCAAAATTGAATGAATTTCTAGGGTTTGTAAAATTTGGAGTTATATAATATAATACCAACTGGTGCAGTCATTATGTAACGCCTGCGGAATCCGGCAGAGAAAAGCAAGACGAGCAATGGCGGAAGCGGCGAACGGCGGAAACCCGACGGCGGTAGTTTTGAAAACAAACAAGGCAATAATAAAACCAGCGGCGACAATGAAGAGAAAACACAAAGAAGTGGTCGCCGCCACCACCGCCACCACCGCCGCTGGGGGTGGAGGTAGAAGGAAGCTTTGTGTTGAAGATGTGAAAATGGGGAGGCGATTGAACGAGATTGCTTCAACTTACCAACGAGTTTTCCCGCAGGATGAAAGAGAAGCTGCCATTTTGCTCATGACTCTATCTTATGGGCTTCTTCATGGTTGAATTTTATTTTTTATTTTTAACTTATTATATGTTTTTTTTTTTTTTTTTTTTTTTTTTTTTTTTTTTTTTTTTTTTTTTTTTTTTTTTTTTTTTTTTTGTCCTAGTTTATGCCCTTATAGTTAAATGCTCATGCATTTTGGGAATGGAAAGTTTTCAAATAATTGGAATGAAAACGTTGAGGAAATTATGTATTTGTATTAATTAGTTTCATTTAATCAGAAAATTTCGTCCAAATTAACCTATATTACTACTACTTAGACTTAAATAAAATTATATTTTAATCGTGGGAGGAATATTTTAATGGGTTTTGATAATAAATAAATTAAAATAAAAAGAGTGGCAAAAGTGTAAATAAAATAGAGTGGAAGGATAGAAAGGGAAAAGGGTAAGAAAACAATAATTGAGACGATGGCGATGATACACAGAGCTGGAAAAACAGCTTTTGTTGTTCCGGTTATGTAAAGTCGTCTCCATATCACCAAATTCCGCCCTCTGCCCCTAATGGTCCTCTCATCTCTCATCTCTCTCTCTCTCTTTATTTTTAGTTATTTATATATATATATATATTTACTTTACTTTTAAATTTATGACTATTTAGTCATTAAATTATATAAAAAAAATGAGAGTTTAATGATTTATTATATATTTTTTGAAATATGTGGACTGAACCAACATAATCTTTGAAATTGAGGGTTAAAACTGTAATTTAAACTTAATTAGAGATGGATTTGACGAGCAACTTTGTTACTGACCATGTGTCACTTTATCTGTCTTGAGTTGTTTACCTGGATGAAAACTAATCTCTAAAAGCTAATGTCTGTCCTTTGTTCTCTTTTGTCTCTTAATCACAAAAGGAAGATTCATCTAAAGAGGGACTCACGTTTGATCAGCTAGTTGGTGAGACAATAGTTTACCAAGACAATGATTAGTACCTAGTTCAAAAGGACAATCAACTACGCTAAGACTGAGACACGACCCATACTTCTACAGGAGGCAACAATGAGGAATTTTTTGCAATGGGTGAAGGCTTGATAAGCAATGTCGTGTGGAGGTAGAAGGGATGCGAGTCGTGAACTTATATTCCTAGAGAAGATGCAATGATGGTATTTGGGGAATAAACTTACTTAATAATATGAACCATTACAGTTCTCACTAGAAATGAATGCGCACGTGGTTAGTATATATCATTGAAATGATTAAATGGTCTGAGATGGAACGAAACTCTGTTTATAAGTGTATGAAAGTTTTTTCATAATCGACGTGTAATTGGGAAGTACACAAAGAACCATATCGATTTATTTTTTATTTTATTTTTTGTTAATCACTCATGGAAGTGAGATTATTGCTGTTTGTTGTTGGGAAAGGCATCCTTGTACTTCAAATACAATGAAAAATAATTCATGCCTTCGTCAAATACCTTAACGTCCTTTTTTCTATTTATTTATTTTTTAATAACAAATAATTGTCAGTGGTCCCTTGTCCAAGACAAAAAGATGCCGACAGAATTTACAAAATAATTTGTCTTTTTAAAGTAAAAATAATAATATGAGATATATACATGTTGGTACGAAAATTAAAAGCATAAACATAAATAAATAAATATAAATTTAATTTAAAATATATATATATATATTTTAGGAAAATAAATACATTTTAAATTTAATTTGAATATAGTTTTTATTATTTTATTTTATTCCCCAACTTATCACCATTTTGGTATAATTTAAAGAATATAAAAGGGCGGCAGCATAGTCTGAAAATTGGGATTTTAGTACAAGGGGGCGTTGCTTGGCGCGCACACGAAGACCGAGTCAAAGCTGCCATCGCCAAGCTACCCAATTTCGCCACTTTCAATGGCAGACCCACGAGCATCACTGTCATCTCTATCTTCACCGCCGTCTTTGCCTCCCAATGATCAGCTACCCAGACGCTTCAAGGTCGTCTGGCGCGTTCTACTGATCTCCAATTTCGCCCTTTCAGGTTTATTCTATAATCTCCGCCTTCTGCATTTTCGTTTTACTCGCGTTCGTGATGGGGCGTCTTTTTTTTAATCCCAATGTTGATTGTTAACCTCCCCAGATCTTCGAACTTGAAATGATTCTGAGAGATGTGAAATGGAGTTTGTGATGGAAAAAAACTGTGTGTTCAATGTTTTAGTTCTGGCACGCAAGGTGTTTGATGTAATGACTGAGTTGAATTTCTTTGTGTGGTTATGAAATATGTTGCTAATTGCTATTGCCGCGGTTTCTTGGCGGAATATCCTTGTTTGTTCTGTCTAAATGCTTCTTTTTCGGCAAGATTGTTGTCAATAGTATTAATTAACACTCCATGTTCCAGCCACATTAGGTAAAGTGGACGCTTTCTTTTATTGAGGGAAATGTATATGTACAAGCAGTCCTATTGAAGTTGTTATTCCCTGATCTTTATGTTTTAATTCAAAAGAGAAGATTGCTGAGAAAATGTGTCGATAATCTACCATGGCGTGATACTATAGCCACCGTAGCGTCGTTGCATATGCATAGACTGATAGAAGTTAGCTAGTATGAAATTGGTCTAAGTTATTTCTTAGTTCTTCCAGGTTCTGCACCTTCTCTATGCTCCACTTATATTATTGAACTTTACTTGTTAGAGTTTGACTCTTAGCTACACACAGGGATTTCTTCTAAGATATGGGGTCATTCGCTGTTTATGAGGGAGGGACATGCATTAGGATTTTCGAGTATGGTAAGCTTGAAAATTAAATTTGTGATATTCCACCCCGAAGATACCTGAATCAAAGGGCGTAGGAATGCTTGTTCAAAGTCGTGATTCCTCCATTCGATTTTGAGAAATATTTTCATTTCTATTTATAGAACATCTCAAATCAGATACATAACCAATTAATGATTCATGAAAGCCGTTTTTCTTTTAGATTGTGATATGTTCAATTCACGTCTTACAAGTTCTTTTGAATTTTCAAATTAATGTTTGAGGAACCTTGCTTCAAGAGGAGAGAAAGAGGAAGATATAGTCTCTCCATATTCTCATTTAAGCAAGGTACAACCTTAGATGATGCCTTTCTCATGTTGTCCATTGGCTCGAGTTAGTCGAGAACTAGCTTATTGATGAGGCGATAACCAAGATCAGCTATTCAATTTTCATTTCCGGATGAGCCAGGCAAAAGTTACAAGTCTTGAGTCTGGATTCTTAATCCAAGGGTACTGCAGGGATTTTAAAACATCTCAATCTCCTTGCTCTGATTCCTTCCTTGACATAATGAATTTTTTTTTGTTGTCACTTCCTTTAGAAGTTATGCTTCCAGTTTCATTTTCAACGCGGTAACACGTTGTAAATCTCTGGATATTGATCAGTATGGTGCATTTCCTGTCTATGGAAAATCTTTTGAAATCACTTCCTGAGCTCTATGAAGAATATTCCATATCCAATTAGAATTTTTGAGACAGAGTAAATAACCTCGCGTATTTTATGCAATAGAGGCAAGAGCATATATATAGCCACTTCATGATACATGTGTCAAAGTATTAGTTATACAAAGTATTTTCAAAAGAATTCAGAGGATTTTGAACACAGACATTGTTATTGGTTCGATCGCTTCGAGTCAGCTCATTTCAAAGCCTCTTTGGTGTTATCTACAACTTTTTTGATGGTTTTATTTACAAGATATTTTCTAAATTGGAATGCTTTTATCCTTTGTAACTTTATTTTCGTATTCTTTGATCCCTAACTCTTTTCATATCTTCAATGAAAAGTTTTTCTAGAATTTCAGTAGGAGGAACATTTACTGCTGCCACATGACAGCATTTAGTTGATTTTTAACTCAGACATGTGTTTTCAACATTTACTGCTGCAACTGATGTGTATTTCTTACCTTGCAGCCTACATGTTTGCAAGTGCAAGGAAGAAAGATTTGGGGCAAATGGAGAGTGATGAAGCAGAAAAAGATTTGGGTCAACTGGAAAATGATGGAATAGAAAAATGCAGTGATAGTGAAATAATGGAAATACCCTCAACGTTTATGGTGGATACCACTGGCATAGTTACAGAGAACATCCCGGAAGATCAGCACCAAAAACCATTCCATTGGATTGTTGATGGTTGGAGAGAAAAAACAGGTTCGAGTAAAAAATGAATTGGTAGGTTAGAAGCTGATTCTTGAACGGCTCAATGTTCATCCTCTCAAAACTGATTTGATTAGAGCTCATCCAGGTAAATATGTTATTTCAGGAGACTGATTCTTGTAGTGAAACCTTCATTAACCCGGATATCTTCTTGTAGAACTTTTACAGATTTGATTAACTGTTTAATGACGATTCAAGAGATAATCTCTGCTCTCTAAAGTTTGATTCAATGTTTGTATTTCATATTTTGATTAATTGGGCTGTTGTTGATAAACTAGTTGTATCTTGTGTTTTGGTTATATGTGTTGTATTTGATGCAATATCTACCACTTCAACGAAAGAATATATATTTAAGAATGAGAAATAGAATTGGGATCGAAGGTTCAATTTTCATTGATATTGTACAATGTACCAACAAATACTTATAAATAGGAAAAATATAAACTAATTAAATCTTGAAAATAAAATAAAATATACTACTAATCAAATCTAACTGATTACGAACCTATGAAATATATTCCCTAACTAATATATTTTTCAAATATTAAATGATTATGAATATCATATATTCTCTAACTAATTCAAACTAGAAATAAGTTGCACTAAATTCTTACCGTTTCCCTTAGTGCAAGCTTATTTCTCAATAACTTCGAGAGCCGGCATATTTCTCAATAACTCTGAGAGCCTTACGAAAAACTTCAAACTTCACTTTGTTTCCCTGTTAACAGCTTGCCTTCTTGTTTGTTCTTTAGCCGCTTCTCCTTTTCGCTTTCATAGCTCATTTTGCCTACGCTTTTTCTTCTTCATAGCGGCAGGCATTTCTGTGCTCTCTTCTTCAACTTCCTTTTCAGCTGATGCATCAGGAGGAGTTACAAGGTCAGGTGGGTTCTCAACTTTGGCCTCTTGTGAGGAAAGAGGAGGGTCGGCTGGTTTTGATATAGCAGACCCCCTCTCGTATCTAAGTAAGAATCTTATCCAAATCATCTTCTTCTTGAGACTTGGTAGCTTTTGTTGTCTGTCCATCTGACATTTCTTTTTCTACCTCTTTATCAAAATCCTTGGTCTTCACTTCTTGATTGAGGTCCTTGCTTTCCTTACACTCGTCATCCAACTGAACTGAAGATTTTAAGAGTTTTTGTCATCCATCCCATTACCTTGTTCTCTTTCACCAACCAAACTGTTTTCCAATTTGTCACCTTCGTCAGTCACAACATCACGTTCATCCTTAGAACAATTCCCCAAATCAATCGATACATCCCGACTTTCTGATAAATCAGCATCATCACTGCAAGCTTCTCTCTCTTTAGCCACATCCATGCTCTTATCCAACGACTCAGCCTCTACCACGACATTGCATTTCTGAACTTCGTCTAGATTCTCACTTTCAACCTCCCTTTGACCATTATCAGACTCCAAATGCTTTTCTTCAACCAATTTATCTTCACTCTTAGGAAACGATTCAGCTTCACATCCAGTTTCCAATTTTGGATATGGTTCGGGTTCGGGTTCAAGATTCGGTTCAGGTTCAGATGCAAGCGCAGTTTCAGGCTCTAGGGAAGGACAATTTACAATCATTGGACTCTTTGAGTCCCATCCACCAGAATGGGTCAAAAAACACTCTCTATCTGCGGTTCTTAATTCAGAAGATTGATAGTCTAGAAATTCACCTTCATTGGGGGACTGCTTGCATGAAACCGCAGAGCTCCCGGATCCTGGAGAGCATGCAAAGCTGCAAACATGAACAGTAGCGCCCCTAGAAGCTTCCTGGTCAACCTACAATTCTAACAAATTGGTAGTTTGATCCAAATCTTCGGAGATGAGGAAATCATCAGCCTCAAAGGGGAGGAAAAGACCGTCAAGATCGTCAAAGGTTAACTCGAAATCTTCATTTTCGTCAAATCCCAAATCCAAGGCCGTGAAATAAACACAAGGGTCACTAGGGGTAGCAGAATCGGCATTGGAGAAAAAATAGAGTCCAGAGGCGGAATTTGGAGAGAATCAAATTCAGAAGCGTAAGTAGTGGAATTAGAATTTTGATCTGTAGAGACATCATCTTGATATACGACTGAAGTCACGTTTGTTGGCTGATCAAGAACTTCAGTGGTTAAGCAGTATTCCCAAATTGGATTTGAAGAATTTTTACTTTCATGTACAACATTTGATTCCTACATTTTTACTCGGCAATTTGGCTTATTATGGCCTGGCTTTCCGCAACGATGACACACCACTTTCACCTGACAATCTCGTTTAAAATGGTCTGGTTTTCCACACTTGTAAAAGCTTTAAATGACTTCTTCAACGACTCCTCACTTCTGAATTGATTCTCATTGCTTGATGAAGATTTTGAATGAAAATTCTGTCTCCTTTGATCTTTGACATAGAACACATCTTCTGACTTTATGGAAAACTCTTTTCTTAATCAAGGCTTCCCGATTGGAAAGAAGATTCTCCAGTTCAATAACTGTAGGCTGATTTGCCCACTCTTGTATTGAGGAAATAAAGGGCATAAAATCTTTTCGTAATCCACAAATAAGATAATGTCAACATCACTCACTGGCTCCTCTCAGCACCTAATTTTGAAATTTCAAAACATATATTTTTCACTTTAAAAAAATATTCTTCAACAAAAAAATTACCTTGAGTTACCATAGCGAGTTCAGTCTCTAGAAATTGCAATCGAGCGGTATTTTTCTTAGTGAACAACTTTTGAAGTGTTTCCCACACTTGCTTTGGTGACTTTAAATCAAGAACATGATTCAATATACTCCTTGCTAATCAAAGTTCGCAAGGTAAATAAGGCTTTTCCGCATTTTATCTTCCATTGTCAGCGTAATTCTGCATTTTGTGGAGTATCTGTTGGAATTTCAGTGTCAATCGCCTTCAATTAAATCCCACAAATCTTGCCCTTGTAGATAAGCTTCCATGCATATCTTCCAATAACTATAGTTATTGCCAACAAACTTTTCCATAGCTATACACATAGAAGCACTTCCATCATTCATTTTTTTGAGTAATAATATCAAACTGTACCAACTTAGCTCTGATACCAACTAACACAATATTTATAGATATGAAAATATTATTACAGATTTAAGAATAAGAATATTAATTTTCATGAATGTCCCTATTTTGTAGCGAGATTTAAAAAAAAGAAAAAGATCCGGTTTTTTTTCAAAAGATGTAAATTCCTTCACAAACCCTAAACGGTTCGACCTAAACCCAAAATCGAGCCGAATCGATTGCCACCCTTTTTAAGGATTCCGGAGCAAAACCCCTAGGAGTAGAGGGCGCTGCTAGACTGAGTTTCTACCCCCAGCTTTCCTACCGGAGAGATCACCCCGACGTAACAATGGTTCGGAGCATCAAAAACCTCAAGAAAGTCAAGAGAAAAAGCAAGGTGCAGTTTCTTCCAAACCCCTATCCCTTCCCTTCTTCCAACTCCGATTCTTCTATCCTATGAGCTTTGGGAGTTTTCTAACCTCTGAAAATCGTTTGTTCGTTCGTTCGCAGGGTTCGAGGAATGGGGCTGGAGCGTCTTCTTCCTCAGTACCGTCAATGCCCGCAAAGGTCTGGCAACCGGGGGTGGATAAGTTGGACGAAGGAGAGGAACTTCAATGTGACCCCTCTGCATACAATTCTCTCCATGCCTTCCACATTGGTTGGCCCTGTTTGAGGTATTGTTAATTCTTTCCTTACCTGTCGTCTTTGATGTTCGAGTTCGAACATGATGGTTGAAATTTAAGTTTAGCTCTAGATTAATCGGAAACGTAGATTTTGGTGAATTTCTCTAACCAACGTTGGAAAATCAAAGGGTTAAGTTAGATTGTCATTTGTTAATTTCGTTTGCCCAACTGTTAACTTTTTAGGATTTTCAGCCTGTTGTGGCGACTGAGCTATTGATGATTGGATTTGGTGTAATGTGTCGAAATTTAATATTTCTGCTTGAGAAACATAAAGTATCGTAGAAAAGCTTGGTCTCTAAGGGATGGTTTAAGCATTATTTCTCTTGAATATTTGGGAAAGTCATAGCTATTCCAGTTAGTCTATTTATATATTTGGCTCTTTTTACTTTCCAGGACTTTAATGGTCTCATTATTTAAGGATTTAAATTTACATTTTGAATTGTTTTTATGTTTATAGCTTCGATATTGTTCGTGACTCGTTAGGCTTGGTGAGGACAGAGTTTCCACACACTGTTTATCTTGTCGCAGGGACTCAGGTGAGTTTGACTAGTGGAAGAACCTTTTATCATGTCTGAGTTGTTAATTCTTTTCCGGAATAGGACAAGAGGTGTCTTTCTTATTTTGAAATATGGTATTCTGAGGACGTACACGTTTTAATGGGGAATGGATGTATATTTGGTGATCTTTTCAGAGAATAAATTGGTTAAGCTAAATATTTATAAAAAAGGGACTTGTGCTTTCTACTACAAGATTTTCAATGCTTTTATTGCTTTTACCAGCTCGTCGTTGTTTTCAATTTAAGGCATTATTTCAAGATATTGTGGTATTTTGTTTGCAGGCTGAGAAAGCTTCATGGAATTCCATTGGAATATTTAAGATATCTAATGTGTCTGGAAAGAGACGTGAACTATTGCCCAATAAACCAGAGACGGATGATGCTGACATGGACAGTGATAGCAGTGACAATGATGAGGACAGTGAAGATGAGGAGGATGGTGGATCTAAGGCACCAATTTTGCAGGTATTATGTTAAATTAACAGTTTTTTCTTTGCTACCTGTTTATGTATCTTACTATGATTCTAATGTGTTTATATTCACTCTTTTTTCATCTACAGCTGCGTAAGGTAGCTCATGAAGGTTGCATAAATCGTATACGTGCCATGCAGCAAAATTCTCATATATGTGCATCTTGGTCTGATAGTGGCCACGTTCAGGTTAGACTTGATTTATACTCTCTAATTCTCGAGTTTGTCCTTGTGTCTTGTAATGCTTCAAGAACGATTACATGTACCTTTGATTTTGTTTATTTTTGCAGGGAGAGTTTCAATTCTATTTCATTTTATTCTATGAAAAATTACCATGCTTTTGGAGTGAACAAAAAGTTCCTATAATTTTTAAAACTAGGCATTTCCTATTCTCTTTAGCTTTTTATATAGTTTTTTTTGTCTGTACATTTTTTCTGGGTATGCAGATTTGGGACTTCAGCTCGCATCTCAATACTTTAGCCGAATCAGAAGCTGAAGTTAGCCAGGGAGAATCTTCAGTTTTTAATCAGGCTCCATTAATGAAGTTTAAGCACAAGGATGAAGGTTATGCTATAGACTGGAGTCCACTTGTTCCCGGAAGGCTTCTATCTGGTATGCATTTGCCTTCTTGCCATGGAAACCAGAAAACTTGATGACTTTTGGTGGCTGTTTTCTATTGATACATTTTGTCATCTTTGCTAGGGGACTGTAAAAACTTTATTCATTTGTGGGAGCCTTCGTCTGGCACTTCATGGAATGTCGATGCCGCTCCATTTGTTGGACATTCTGCAAGCGTTGAAGATCTGCAGGTATACTGTAATTCTGAACTATCACATTTCCTTCAAAAAAATTAATTCTGGCAACTGCTAAATTTGAATTTATGCAGTGGAGTCCTACAGAACCTCATGTATTTGCCTCCTCTTCTGTGGATGGGAATATTGCAATATGGGATGTCCGTTCAGGGAAGTCTCCTGCCGCCTATTTTAAGGCACACAATGCAGATGTGAATGTTATTTCTTGGAACAGGTAGTTATAAGTTCGGTAACCTCTCCGTCTTTGTTTCGTTTTTCTTTAATGTGGCTTATGCAGTTATATTATGCCATTAGGCTCGCTAGCTGCATGTTGGCATCTGGCTGTGATGATGGAACATTTTCTATTCGTGATCTCCGATTGCTTAAGGTAAGTCTGTTAGACTCAAAGAAAACTTAAATATAAGCACGTGTGCAGTTTACACCTTACAAGCATATGTTCCCTCCACAAACAACACGATAGAAACCACATAGCTAAGGTATATTGAGATATAAAAGATTAGGGAATTATACAATATTTACTTGCCTCTCCACAGAGCCCAACCTTTCTATTTATAAGGAACTCTTTATGCAATATATCTTGCTAATCACTATATTATTGCAGGCAATTAAGTCTCGACACTATACCGCCTGTTTATGACTTGTCCTTCGTACCTGTAGAAAGTGTTGCTGTAACAGTTGTCATTCTCTTTCCTCTGTTATTGGCAGGAAGATGATTCTGTAGTAGCGCACTTTGAATACCATAAACATCCCATCACGTCCATAGAATGGAGTCCACATGAAGCCTCCACACTGGCAGTGTCATCATCCGACAACCAATTGACGTAAGTCTCAACGAGAAGTTGATGAAAAGATTATTGTGTTCCCACGTCACTAAACTCGAATTGCTACAATTTTTGAACCAGAATATGGGACCTCTCTTTAGAGAAGGATGAGGAAGAAGAAGCTGAGTTCAAAGCAAAAACCAAAGAACAAGTAAATGCACCTGAAGATTTACCTCCACAACTTCTATTTGTTCATCAGGTACCTCTTTGCATCTTCCATTTTTTTTTTTGGTACTCTTTTTAACATAAGCATGCGTCTGTTATGTAAATCGACACATGTGATGATCTCAAATCTTCTGCTCACTCACCAGGGGCAAAAGGACTTGAAGGAATTACATTGGCATGCTCAGATTCCAGGGATGGTTGTTTCTACTGCTGCAGATGGTTTCAATATTCTCATGCCTTCAAACATTCAAACTACTCTTCCTTCTGATGTTGCTGCTTGAAAGTTGAGATGAACGTCCGTTTGTTTCTTTACTACTGGAGCTGTGAGGTTAACTGTTCATGTTTTACCTAAAATTTGCCCCCACATTATAGGAGTGCCAAACTTCTTTTTTCTTTTTCCTTTTTTTTTTTTTTTTGGTTAAGGAAAGTAAGTATGATGTGTATTATATTTACAATTAAGGTTGAAAGGAATTTTGTGTTCAAAATAAGTATTCCAACTTTTGTTTTCTATTCCTGTTGTTCAAAAGAAGTCTGTTTTCTCTTTGATGCTTTAATATTTCTTTAGTCTGTGAATTCTGTGGTTTCATAGGTTCATTTGCTTATAATTTTCTCTACAACAAGCTTCAAAACTAAGAGATAAATTAATATCAACCAGCAGCTAAATTTTTAAATTTGCTCGATTTTGTTCCCTAAAAATTTAAATTACGTCCATAAACTTATAAAAATCCAATATATATATATATATTTGACGAACATATGAAGCTGTAGAGGAGACGAACTTTAAAGCCGAAAATTCAAGGAGAAGCTGACCCAATTCTCATTCTTATTGGGCTTCTCTATTTTCGTCTTCCTCGCTGCGAATCTTAAAAACAAATGGCCATTGTTTTGTTTGTCCACTCCCCATTTCTCTGCTACGAATTAGTGAGTAACCACCATTTCTGTATTTTGTTTTCCTTGAAATATCAGTCGATTTCTTCTTCTTCTCATTCTAGTAGCGATTGCGAGGAATGGCGAGCTATCTATATCTATGGAGGAAGCACGCAGGTTATGTCTAACACCAAGTGGGAAAGAACGATTCTCTGGGACATGATCGATCCGTATAGGCCTCCGAAATCGTTTGCGCCTTTGGTTACAGTACAATATATATTGGCGCTGCCATTACCGATCAACTCTACAAGGTAATTTTGGTAGTGTCGCGTTCAATTATTTTTCTTCTCATGCAATTTATGGTTTTACTTAGCATGTGTGGCAATTTCGTGTCATTTTGATTCTATTCAATTGACGCCGAAACTGTGAATTAAGCCGATTGAGACATCGATGAAAGGGAAGTTGATAACTCCATTGTTTATATAGGAAGGAATTGATGTTCCTTGCCATTTGGGAATCTGGAAGTCATTCTGCGTACACCCATGTCACCCAGTCTAGGTTTAGGTCTAAATTTTGTTTTGAACATTGAACTTGGATGTTCATTGCGATTTGGGAATCTGGAGTTTAGAGCGGGTTTAATGGTAGCCTTTTTTGGATTGTTCTTTCTTGTTGTTCTTCATACTCCCATTTTTATGCCCTTGTACCTTCTTCAATCCTTTTAAAATGTGCAGGAGAAGTATTGGGAAGATCACCCTGGGTAAGCTCTACCTTCAATGAAACCATAGTTTTAGAAGTGAAAGCTCAAGCACTCGCCATTCTCCTCCTGGTTCATACTTGAAACATGGTATGGTAATCTAATTCATCTTAGTGCTTTTCATTGTTGAAACTCAACATCTCATTCATCCTTCATATCTCAACAACGCTCTTAAAGCATGAGCGGCACAATATTGGAGGATTATCCTCAAGCCAACTTCTATCAGTCTCTTTGGACTTTCCCTTTCGAAGTAGAAGTTTCCATACCCTTTGTTTTATTCTTCTCCCCAATCGACGTGGGATCTAAAACTACCTGCAAGAGATTGTTCATCCTTCATATCTCAACAAGGCTTTTAAAGCACGAGTAGCACAATATTCGAGGGTTATTCCCAAGCCCACCGCTAGCAGATATTGTTTTCTTTGGACTTTCTCTTTCGAGTTTCCTCTCAAGGTTCATAAAACGCGCTTGTTAGGGAGAGGTTTCCACACCCTTCAAAGAATGTTTAGTTCTCCTCCTAATCGATGTGGGATCTAACACTATCTGCAAACTATCTGCAAGAGATTGTTAGACTTATAAAGAAACAGATCCTAGTTACTGTGTCCTAGAGGTTAAGAAATCTAGGCTGAGAGGCACTGCCATATTGATGACCCATAAGGGTTAGATAGCCCGTTTAGATTATGAGTTTCTGGTTTCATTCCTGATGTTTCACTTGACAAAAGTATTGCTAAATTCTGGTTGATGAGAAGAACACAAATTTTATTCGTATTCTTAATTTAGTTGTTTGATATGAACGTCTGGCTTACATAAAAAGTAGTTTCCATGGGGGAAAAATACCAGTCTGTAGCTTCCATATCTGTTTTGGCTGATGATTTTACAGTTCAAACATTAGTGGCACATAATATTCTCTGTTTTTAGAACAAAGTATTTAGGCTCTGCCAAAAATGGTTCTTTTTAACCTCTCTCTCTCCCCCATATATGGCTATGGTTTAATGGCGCCTTCAGCCTTCTCCCTCTTTCTCTCTCACCTCCTCTTCCCATCTTCCCACCTTTCCATCTCTCTAGCAACAGCCAAATAAGAGGGAATATGGCAACGTATGGAACAATCCCGACGGAGCCAGTCCCTTTATCGAACCTGCATTCCACTTCTCGTGCAAGAGAGCGCATTGCGTCGTGCCTCGGCACGCAAAGGCCATGGATGGAGATGATCCAGCTTCAAGACCTGACCTTCCCCGCATCCTCTAAGCAGCTAATCAACAGAATTAAGAACAATGCAGAGTTCTTCTGGACCAATTACATTCTCATCATATTATTCATCCTCTTTCTAAGTTTGCTATGGCAACCCATCTCATTTATGGTCTTCATCATCTCATTGTTGGCTTGGCTGTACTTATATTTCTTACACGACGAACCCTTTGTAATTCGGGGCAGGACGGTCGACGATCGATTGGTGATGGTGGTCTTAACTTTAATCACCGTTGCATTGCTTTTCTTTACACATGCAACTAAAAACATTATAATTTCTATGTCCATTGGGGTGGTGGTGGTGTTTGTGCACGGAGCATTGAAAGGGAGTGAGGATATTTTCTCGTTGGATGAAGAAGGTTTATCAGAATGTGCAGGTGGAAGAGGTGTCATCAAGATGCCTCTCAAGCACGCTGCCTCCGCTTCTTTCTCCCTATCATAGAAAAAACAAACAAACAGCGCTTTATTTTATGGCTCTTGATGTTCTAAAAGGGAAAGGAGTTTGAGTTTCATGTTTTTCCTTGTAAATTTTGTTGTTATTGTTCATAATTGACTCCCTGGGTTTCATTGTACATTAGCTTTGCTTGCTTTTGATTAAAATCTCTGTATTTTTTTAACATTCTGGAACATACCTTTTGTGTAAGAACCTAAGTCTATCGTTAGTAGATACTGTATTTTTTGGGCTTTCTCTTCTAAGCTTCTCTTCAAAGGATTTAAGACGCATCAATTAGGGAGAAGTTTTCACACCTTTATAATGAATGTTTCGTTATCCTTAATTGTTTTAATTTAGTCTCTCATATCGATTAATTTATTAGAAAGACGTCTTGAAAAGGATTTGAGTTATAATTTATATGCTTATAACTCACACTCATGGACCTTGAAACAAACGAGCCATGAAGAGGTGTTTGGGTTTACGGGTTGAATTTTGGCGGGTTTGGTTTAAGAATTAGAATCCATATTTGTCTATTGGGTTTATCAAATTTAGCGTTTAATAGGGAAACGATAGTATTCCAAACCTATTCTCTCAAACCCATTCATTTTCATAACTTTTTAAAACTCGAGCTATCCAAACAGGTCGAAAATCTTGACTCACTGATCTAGAAATATTTTAGAACCTTCAAAAAAAAGACCTAAAAGTAATGATGCTTTCGAAAGGCACTTATTTTGTAGAATCAATTGAAGTGGATAAACAAACGATCCCCCACAGAAGTTGCAAAGTATAGTGGATTGGACCTCTCCATCCCACCAGCCAAAATTCGCCGCCGTCAACCTCCACCTTCCGACCATTTACTCCGCCGCCACATCTCATTCTTCTACCTTTTCTTTCATTTTGATTCTCTCGGTTCTATACCTCTTATTTTGGGCAATTTGAATTTTATATGAGAAAATTGTATTTAATTCTCCGGAAAAGATAAGAGGATTTTTGTCTAAATTTTTGTGACCCAAATATATTTAATCATAATTTTAAAAAATAAAATCGAAAAATAATTCTCGGTTGAATCAAGATTACAATGATTATAGAGTGTCTTTTCTTTTAAGAAATTTTAAGAAACTTTAATATGATGATATGGGTCACAAAGAATTGATTTAAGATTCATATTATCATAATCCCTTTATCTTAAATTCTTAATTAAGCGTTGATTAAAATGATGTCAAAGGAATTTTTAATTTAATTTAATTTAATTTTATGATCCAAATTCATCTCGGCCTAAATCATCTCGGAAATTGTGATCCAAATTAAAAAAAAAAAAAAAAAAAAATGATGATCCATTAATTTCTCTGCGGAAGCTTTTAAAAGCCATTGAAATTCCGAAATCGTCTTTATTAACATGCACCAAACACTTCAGTTTCTTCTCTAATGGAGGAACCTCCGATAATTTCTTCCGCCCAATCACACGGCGGCGATACAATGAACCACTCTGAATTCACATACTGGCGAGATTACCTGCAGTAACAGCCTTGCTGTGTGTTCTTGCTTCACCTCCACGCCCTCCTTCTCCACCAACACGGCGGCGACGATTTTCTCATACCCTTCACCACCGCCGGAGACGTACGCTATCACCGCCGCCTGTACCGGCCCCATACTCGGATTATACGCCGCCGATTCCATGTACGGTCCTTTGTAAACTCGTCCATCGGCGTCCATCACCGCAACTCCTGAAGGACATTTACTGTACGGCGCGTGAGACACATTCGCAGCGTTTAGGGCGACGCTTTTGAGTTTCTCCCAATCGCCATTATGATTTCCGGCGGATTCGTCCGGCAGGGAAAGGCCGTTAAATCGAGGTTCGAGAATCAACGGAATGCTCTTATCAAGAAGGTCGTCGGGGCCAAATCGATGGGGGAGAAGTTCGGGGAGAGGAACGTAATCGTTCGATTTGGAACAGGATTCGATTGAGGAGACGAAGATTTCGATCTCGGCAGCGGCGCGAACTTCTTGAAGAAATTGGCGGCAATGGCCACATGGCGCGGCAGAGACGGCAAGGAAATTGAGGCGAGATTCATCGTTGAGAGCGAGATTCATGACGAGAAATTGTTCGGCGTGAACAGAGTGATGAAGAGGAAGGCCGGGGAATTCAAGATTCACTCCAAAGAACACTCTGCCGGAGGATCCGAGTCCGACGGCGCCGACGTGGAATTTAGAGATCGGCGGCCGGGCTAAGCCCTGCGCCGATTCGACCAGAGATGGAAGAAGCAGAGGGATTGCGATGCCTGATTTTTTCGCCATGGATTCCGCTTCTGATGCTTCGATTACGAACCTAGGTCCGTCCATTGCCGGCGAAAATGGCGGCGGCGGTGACGGAGAGGAGGAATAAGAGTTCGTCGGAGTACGGGGCGGAACTGATGAGAACGAATACTAGATGAGAATATAAATAGATTTTTATTTTGGATTTTAAATTATTATTATTAGAGTCGATGGACGAAAATTCATAGAAGGAACTATTAAAGGTGTTATTTATTTATTTCAGAAAATTGAATTTTTTTTTTTAATAAAAAAACAATTATTCCCAAAAAAATTGGAATTAAATAATTTGGAGATTTTAAAATATTTAATTTGTATGATAATAACGTAATGTAAATTTCATATGAAATAAAACTAAATAAAAATTAACATTTATTAAAAAATAAATTAAACTCTTAATTTTAATTTTTTCAATCGATTATTTTTAATCCTAGTTGGAGATAGCTTGTTAGCATTTTAACTTAGCTATATTTACCTACCCAGTAATGGATCCCTCGTGTAAATGAGATCCATTTCTTACCATTCTTTTTAATCTTTTTCTTTTCTTTTTTTAAATAAGGATAATTATTCAGCAAATACAAATCAACCACAATTATTGATCGACTCATTATTTTTTATGGGAAAAAAACACTGAATCATTAAGCATTAACAGCCTATCACAAACTTTAACTTCACAAAAGTAATAATAATTTTTTTTTTTTTTTGGCGGTTCTCCCGCCTCCAAGTTCCTGATGATTTAATAAATGATCTTCTTTATCTCGCATGATCCTGACGAGTCTTGTAAGATTAACAACCGTACTAGCATTCTTTGTGTACAAGTATGATGGATTGATGGTATCATAATACACCTATCAATCATTTGATTCATAAGATGCTTCCAAATAATTGGACTTCTCTTATTGGTTCACTTCAAAAGTTAGCTACTTTCACACGAATCTCTAACTTTTAGGCCTCTCTTAATATTATAAACATAATGTCTTTATTTATTTTAAATGATCGTGCGTATGTGTTTTAGTTGTAACTCATGTAGTTACTCGAGAGAAATATAAGAGAATCGTAACATTTTTTCTGAATGTGAAATTTCTGAGAATCCAACTATTTGACGATGTGTTTATATCTGAATTCCCTATCAATGTGAAATTGAGTTAAATTTGTATTTTTTTTAATTAATACTCTTATGGTAACTAAATTAAAAATATATGCCAATTTAAACATAGTTCTAACACGTGGTTAATTAAAAGGTTACAGGAACTAACAACATACATGAGCATTGAATTGGAGGGAAAATGGGGAGCGTTTGGATGTGGGGTTAGCTCAAATCCACCCATGTTTATACCGAACAGAGATATTCTGGATTTGCGCATTCTTATAGGCGGCACAGGCGACGAGATACACGAAAATCAGAACCACCACTGCGACGATGAGAACGGCGTTTGCCTTCCGCCACTCCTGGCGGAGGTTTCCAAGCAGCCCCGCCTTGCAGCCGCTGCAATCGTAACAGAGTCGGGTCCTCTCGTTGCTCCACATCAAGCAATCCGGGTCGGACGTCGGGTTTTCCGGGTTTACCCATGTCGTCGGGGTCTCGTAAGTGTATCCGCACGCCGCCGGCGGTTTGCAGCAGCCTGACTGTTGAAATATAGAGGAAGATAGGATGAGATGAAATCGGATTAGGTTTTATTGGATTTATTCGCTGAAATCCTTAGGGTTTTGGATTGTTGTTCTGCTTTTGTGATTCGAATAATGTTTTGCTTTTGGTGTCTAAATGGGGTGAGATTCCTTGAAAAGCATTGTTCCGTTCCTGTTTCTAATTCCACTTCCGAGATTCGATCGAACCTTCTTCATCTCCATCTTCATCTCCATCTTCATCTTCATCCCAAACTCCTTTTTCTTTCTGTGTCTCGGAGTTTCCATTTCCATGTCCCCTTCACAGATTCCGTGAAACCAGTTCTTCACGGATTTATCTCTCTCAATTAATTACAGTTTTGGAAAAAATAACTTAGCTAATGTTTTTGTTTTTATTAATTTAAAAATATTTATAAACTTTATACGGTTATTACTATTATTATTTTTTTACCGTAAGAATATATTATAATAATTAGTTAGGAAGTATATCTTAGATATAGATAAATAGTTAATATTTTTATTGAAGTTATTAGACAGTATATTTTATTTTATTTACCTTACTTAACAAATTTACAAGATTTAGTTAATTATATATTTTTTTACTCTTAAATATTAGTTAATAGTTTATATCATATTTTAGTTGTAAACGGAGATTACACCTTCGATCCCAATTTTATTGGGGTCGAGTTGGGTTTAGTTATTTTTTAGGCTCAGTCTAATTGTTCAAGTTTCAAACTATTTTTTATTAAATAATGAACTCGAACTATAAATTCTTTAAATTGGGTTGATTAACGTGTTCTAGTCATTTAATATTTTTAAATAAAAATAAAATGCTAGTCACATTTATTTGTTTATTTTCATTCAAAAATCATGCATAATAGTGTTATTATTTATTTTTATTCTTTAATGTTAAAAAGTTAATATTTCTTTTAGACCAAGTATTAATTTAGTAGTATTTTTCTCTCAAAATATATTCTAAAGAATAATGGTTAAGAATAAGGGTAATTCATTTTAATAATAATAATAAAGAAAACTTGCCTGAAGTGGGGAAATATCCGCCGCGAAAAACTGGTGGGCCGAGGAAAACTGCCGATCCAGCTTTGGACAGACATCGGAAACAGCCAAACACGTACGCACGTTCTGCCAACTTCCGGAGCTAGTGACGTGGTTACGGAGCCATGAGGAGTAACCGTCGAGGCGATACTCCTGGAACTGGCTACCGGCGACGGGATGGCTGCCGTCGGGGCGGGTGACGGTGAAGGCGATGACAAGGAGAATGAGAAGGAGGAGGATGAGGAGGGCCATGCAGAAGAGGTAGACAGCCAAGAAACCAGGGCGGTTGCAGTAGGCGCCGACGAAGCCGATGAGAGAGACGAGGAGGAGGAGGCCACCGAGAACCACAACCGGCCACCGGAGAAGCTGGACACACTCGTTGTCGGGCTTAGAAGCAAGCCAGATTCCGGCGGCTATGACGGGGATGGAACTTAGGAAGATTAGGAAGTTCAGAATAGCTGTTATGCGGTTGCTTACTGCCATGGTCGCTTTAGAGATATAGGGCCGACAAGGTCTATGCTGTGGTTCAAGTTTGGGAGGACTGAAATGGCTCAACCAACATGGGTGAGTTTTTATAACAACAGAATCTATTTTATTTTTTAAAAATATAACTTCACGCTTTTCCATATTTTCTTTTTTTAATTTTATGTAATTCAATCAGTTTTTATTGTGTCCATAATTTAAATTTTAATAACATTTGTTCCATATCAAATCAATGTCAATAACAATATTAGTATAATTTATTCAATTTTTCATAAATAGTTTAGGTGTAATTTGTGCAAATTTTAAAAAATAATATAAATATATATTATAGTATGACATCCGATGTACTTATCGATTTCAGGCTTAAGTTGGTGTTGATAACCGACATGTCGATTGGAATTGATAAGTTGTAATCAATTTTAAAGAGGATAGAATAGTTACACCAACTGATCAACTACACTGGCCGATTGGGTTTGTTCGACCCCAATAACCGGAATCATTCTCAAAAAATTATTGCATTTTTCTTTACCAGATAAAAAATTTAGTCTCTACTAATTTTTATATGGTTTGATAATTTTTTAAAAAAATATTATAGGTATAATTATAATTTTGAAATGAGAGAGAGAGAAAATTTGTAATTTAATTGCATTAAAAGAATTCATCACAAACCGCCCATAGTGCATGGCGATATCACGTGCTATTGCCGTCGGCTACAGACCCCAAAAAAGGTGAACCCGCGGTTTAGCCGAAACCGGAATTGTTTCGAACAAATCGCCTCGTGAAAAATGATAGTCCTTTCCGGTTCGGTCCAATGAGTTTTCCCAATAAGCTCGAACCGTCGTGGCCGTCCACGTGTTGAGGTTTTATTGGCTCAGAGATGATTCCAAAACGTGTTTAGTTTTTATTGGTTCATCGTGGGCATCGGAATTCGTTCGCGTTCAATTTTAGCCTATCGAAAACATTTAAATAACATTTTTAAAAATGCGCGAGAATCTTTTTTTTTTTTTAATTATTTTTATTTATTTATTAAAACTTAATTAGGTATTCCACAATCGTTTAAAGTTTCAAAATTTTCAATAATACATTAATTTTTTTAAAAATAACTAAAAAAAATATTTGAAAATACAGTAACATTAATTTTAGATAAGAGCTTTATTTAAATTTGTTAAGAGTTTTAAAAATAGAAAATTAATAACCTTCAAAAATATATTTAATTTTTTTATTAAAGAAAACTTATATTTAAAATTGAGAATATATTTGTGATTTATAATGTTCCATATAGATTCATTTATTACAAACTAATCTATATTTGGTAACCTATTTATTATTTATGGCAATAAACATGAATTAAAATATATCTGATACTTCAGGAATATTTGTTAATATTTATTTATTTATTTATTTACTATTAATATTTGTTGAGTACATATATATATATAAATTTGAAAGTAATCTATAAAAGGGAGGGACCAAACTCAGATTCACACGTCTATTTCGTAACGCGCGTACAGATCGCATTTTTCTTCTCCACCGTCACCGATGTAATTCATTTCAACTTCCAGGGGTACTTTCGTACTTTCCTATTTCATCACTTGCTCCGTTGGCCGATCACTCTACTGAACAAAAAAAAAATTATAAATAAACAACGAGGAACATAAACAACCTTTTCGCCCCCCCGCCTTTCTTCATCCTCTTAAGCCCACTCGGAGACGGAGGCCACCGCCACCGCCACCGCGCCGGCTGCTGTTTCCCTTCTTACTCGTTTCTGCAATGAGGTTACCGTCCTCTGCAATTCTTGTCCTCTTGCTATACTTTCACCTTCTTCTTTGCTTCGCTACTTTCCCTTCCCTTTCCATCTCCATCTTAACCGTCACTAAATCCGACTTGGTGTTCGGCGAGATCAATGCTACTTCCCATTCTAACTCCTTGAGATCCGCCAATGACGACCATAGTTTTGCTGATATAATCGATCAGGCTCTCGAGAGGGAATTCACTGAGAATGGGCAGAGTGATCAAGGTTTGTTGATCTGCCTTCCACTTCTCTTTTCCTTGCATTCTCTGTTGTTTTAGGGTTTGTAAGCTCCCTTGTTGGGCTGGAATTCCGTAATTTGCGGAATGCGTTTTTGTTCTTTCAATTCTTTGATTCTTGAACATTGATGCCAGTTTTTCTTCTTTCCTTTGATTTTTTCTGTTTCTGGTTAGTTCTTGTTCGTGCCTCTGTCGCGTATTCTTTTACGTTTACTTTTATGTTTGTTTCCACCTGTTCCAGTTACTCGTCAGGTGTTCTTACCTCGAGAGCTGTTTTACGTTAGTGATTTGGTTTGGTATTGGGAGTTTGTTGGAACTCATGTTCTGCATGCTCTACTTTGATGCCCCCGCGGTCTCCGGAAATGTGGAAAGTTAGTTAGCAGGAATTGAACTGGAAAGAGCTTTTGATGCACTATGGTCTTGGAAAATTATATAATAATTTAATAAATTCCATTACATTCCCGTATTCCTTTTGGCCT
Organism: Cucurbita maxima; assembly: GCF_002738345.1. Lineage (NCBI taxonomy): Eukaryota > Viridiplantae > Streptophyta > Magnoliopsida > Cucurbitales > Cucurbitaceae > Cucurbita > Cucurbita maxima. Next base: position 3,928,528 of record NW_019272018.1, read on the forward strand.
ATTCTTGAGAAATTAACTATGGCTTCATTAAATTTATTGAGAGTATCCATGTTTTTCACTTTCCCTTGCAGTCGCGGATGCTGGCAGCTTCAACAACAGCGTAACTGATAAGCAGGTTAGGTTGACGTTTTTCCTGGTCACTGCCGGTCTTTTCTTTCTACGAACTTTTAATTGTAGAAAATCTAAATAATAGAATCCAGAAGCCAAACCAACCTGCTCTTTCTGTTCAATATGTATCCTTTTAATTAATTCAAATTTCTATTTGAACACGACAAGATTCCTCTGAATTCAAGCCATCAGATTTAAGTTCTCCGATGGGGTATTATCATCCTCTTGCGTCCCTCTCATTTTAACCAATGATTACTATGAGTAGTTTTAGGAACAAATTATCATGCCGTAGGAATTACAAAGGTGTTCAGTAATGTACTCCCAATGTTATGCTTTACTGGTCTTTTTAGCTGAAATGAACGTGTTTCCATCTGTCAGGCAGTTTTGGAGACTGTTGCCAGAGTTAAGTCAAAGAAGAACGAATCGAAAGAGGAGAAGTATGTTCTTCTTCTTCTTCCAGTTCATGTATACAAAGCTTGTTTTTCATAGGTTTGAATTAAAGTGTTTATCATGAATGCTAACCCATTATTAGAAGATGTGTTCTGATCTACAAAATTACATTGTAATAGTTCTTTTTATTTGCTTTTTTGGACCTTAGATCATTTCAGTTCCATGATGTCTTCAATTTAGATAATGAGAATCGAGCAGAAGACATGCCCACCTTAATTGATCGGAAGGTATGCCTAATGTGTATACTTGATACATTTCAACTTTTCATTATAAGTTCCACAATAAATATAATACTGTTCATGAAGTTGATTCTTTTTGATTAAAATGGATTATTTAATCAGGACAATGTCTTTATTATATCCAATCCCAAGTCGAAGTATCCAGTGCTCCAATTGGATTTAAGGTTGGCTTTTATGCACAGTCAACTTAGTCCTTGGGTCTCGTCTTTCTTCTTGATTCATTGTCATTTGGTATGCATTGACATGATGAAGGGTTACAGATCCAATCTCATCAAGTTGTTTTATATGCAGATTGATTTCGGATCTAGTCGTTGTTATTGTTTCTGCAACTTGTGGTGGCATTGCTTTTGCTTGTGCAGGACAACCGGTATGATTATCATCCTTCTTCTTTCCCTCTTTCTCTCTCTAAAGAATGAAAATCGTTATCATAGTCTAGTACCGTAGCATTCTTTTTGACCATGGCATAGATGCATAAGTGTTCTTGGAGAGCTCCTAGGATCATTGCCCAACGTGATAAATAACTTTGTTGAAAAGTCGCATGCAATGAGAAGAATACTTTATTTATCCTTTAAGGGTATGGATTTTTTCATCATGATTCTCACCCCTTGTTAGAACAGTTACCCTAAGAAATGAATATGCATCTTATTAGAGTTGTTGTGCTTATTTGGGTGTGTTTTCAGTAGTTTTTTTAGAAAATAATTTTTAAACTGTTTCCCATTGTTTTCTAAAACTAGTTACTGATCTATTTGAGTCTGACTTTTTTAATACAAAACAGATTCCAGTTTTTCGACTTCATTTCTAACTGGCTAACCTTTAAACATATGCTTTCATTTATAATTTTTTTTGCTTTACCTTGAGAGGGCAAGCGTCAGGGCACAAGCTTCAAAATTGTTTTGGCAGACCTTAAACTATTTTTCTTTGTAAATGTGCGATGGCATTGTAAATTCTGCAGGTCTTTACTGGATACCTGTTGGCTGGATCTCTCATTGGACCCGGAGGTTTAAGCTTTGTCAGTGAAATGGTGCAAGTATGTTGCATTTATGTCCATCTCATTTAATTAACAAATTTAGGAATCTCTCCCTGGTCCTTTTCTGTTGTTACATTTTTTTTTTATGATAGAGCCAATGGATATGCTTGTGGTTTTTGGGTACTGGATAAAATTTGTAAAGGGATTATAATGATTCATATGATAGGCATACAAGTATACTGCTGTTATGTTACAGATGACCATGTGTACCTTATATATTTTTTTATTTAATGAGAAAATGAGCTTTCATTGTGAACAAATGAAAGAATACTAAAGGGCATACAAAAAATCAGTCTAGCAAGTTGAACGACTCTAGACCCAAAGAACTACACAAAAACGGGTCCAATCTAAATGGACTAAACTTGGAGAGTAATTACAAAAAGCCTTGGTCACTGATGAGAGGAACACCTAACAAGGGAACCACATCTCTTCCAAATATCTCTCGAGCCCCTCAAAAACTCTCTTGTTTCTCTCCAAGCACATCTCCCAAAGAATAACAAAGAAGGGAAATTGCCACAAGAAGGGAGAATGTATAATGATAGGATCCATGGTGTTGACTCTCACACCCAAAACCTGCCAAGCAAAGAAACACACCTTCTTGGACATTTCAACTTTCCATGGGAGGTGAATGAAGGAGAATTGAGAGAAACTAGAGCTGCTCAGACGATGAAAGATATAAAAAAGAACACTTGTTTGAAGGCCATGGGGAACATATAAGAAGATCCTTACCCCCCGGTTGCAAGCTGTCTGAGTCCAACAAAACAAGTAAAGAATCAATGTTCATTGTCTTCCATATCCTACGGATAAAGCCCAAATGGATCAAAGCAAGCCCTCAGAAGAAAAGATAGAACCCACCCAACACCCCTCCAGGGACGCAAATGGTAAAGATAGGGGAAAAGGGAAGCAAAAGAAGAATCACCCACCCAACAACTTATCTCAAACAAAACATTTCACATTGCTCTAGAAGAACTAATACCCCAAAAAAATTGTGTTCCAAGGGCTCCAAGGTATGCCTTTAAAACCCCTAGCAGAGACCTAATCAAAAGGTTGGGGGCCATAAATATTAGCAATCACCCAAAACTACAAAAAGGAAAGGTGGAAACACTACAGCCACAAAGTGGCTGCACTTAGCTAGCAAGGCCTCATTACAGAATCTAAGATTACCAATACCCAAACCCCATGACTTGATGAGTCTAGAAACGAACTCTCATCGAAGTGGGAACCACCTCCTTCACCGACACATTTCCACAATCTAAGATTATGTATACTTGTCAAAGCAAAGTAATTGTCTATTTTCTCTGTGTGGTTTTTTTGTAAGTTATGGAGTAATGAATATTACTTTAATATATTCTATTGCTTCACAAGAATTAAACTGTCTTTTAACTATTCATTCAGGTTGAGACAGTTGCTCAGTTTGGTGTGATCTTCCTTCTTTTTGCATTGGGCTTGGAGTTCTCCACTACAAAAGTCAGCTTCATTTTTATTTTGGATTTTTTTTTTCAATGATTAGCTGGCTTACAAAATATTTAGACAATGTCAATAATCTCTATTCTTTTTCCAGCTTCGTGTTGTTCGAGCAGTGGCTGTTCTAGGAGGATTGCTCCAAATTTTCCTTTTTATGTGCTTGTCTGGAATTACAGCTTCAGTATGTCTTACATTCTGATGGGAATTTATTCCAGCAGTATGCTGATCACCCTTTTTTCCATTGTATTTCTCTGCTGGATGACGAGTATGGTCACATTTTCAAGCACAAAATTCTGATTGCGATTCTTTCATCCAATGCTCTTCAGAATGGGATAATCTTTTATCATTCTTTGTGGTTTCAAATTTTATTATTCTTGCAAATTCATATTTCCTCAGTGGATTCATTTTGTGGTATCGAGTATTTGTCAAGGTCCGATTGATCCATACTAAAACTTTCAGTTGTGTTGTTTTCCTATGCCCAAGTTAAAAACATATCTTGATGGCTTAAGTAAGCTCAGTGCAGTTACACTTGAGCCTTTCTGCTATGTAGTTGTACATCTGGTCAGTATACACAACTAGGGGGCTAAATTGCCTTTTTGATGGTCTTTGGTTTAGCTTACCTACTGTTTTTTTCATTGGGCTTTACTGGAACTTTGGTGGATTATCAAAATACTAGGGTTTATTGCTTGACGTGAAAGTTTTGTAGTTGATGTTATTTCTGGGATATTTTTGTCTCCTCTTTCTTCTTGCTGTATCCGTAGTATAAGTGTATTTTTTTTATTGTTACCCTCAATGGTTTCTTCTGATGTGAAATTGCTTGCTTTTGCAGCTGTGTGGTGGTAAATCATCAGAGGGGGTCTTTGTTGGGGCATTCTTGTCTATGTCTTCGACTGCAGTGGTAATTCCTTGTGATTTATCACTACATTTTTTAGTTGAATGAAGTTATTTTACCTTTTGTGTGGCTAAAGGAGCATTGGGAGACAGTTCGAAAAATGAAGAAAATTTAAAAAACATTGAGAGAGTTATGAATTCCGCACCTTTGTTTTTTTCTTATGCCAATCTATAACTTTGTTAATGTTTTACCATTTTTCTGATTTGTAAAGAATGTTATTCCCAATGGAATATGTTCATCAATTATTACTCAATCTCATAACAAACTCACAACAACCTTCCTTTGTACACTATTTTATATCCTCTAAGATAAGAAGATTTGTTTTGAAGTTTTGGATAAATATAAATATGAATGTGATGTTTCTCAACGGCATTTATTCCAACTTTAAGAAAACTGCTTTTGTAGGCCAGTGACAATGGGCCTCAGAGTTTTTATTTATTTTTACTTTCATCAAGTTTTTGGTCTTGTTTTAAATAATTATTTTGAAGGAACTTTGCATTGGATAAGTATTTTTTTAAGAAATAGAATTGATTGCTGCTTTCCTCAGTCATTAATAAGCTTTTTATGGTTATCTGTATTTAATTTGGGCACTTCCACACTATTATCTGCTGTAGGTCTTGAAGTTTTTAATGGAACGAAATAGCATCAATGCCCTTCATGGTCAGGTGACCATTGGTACTCTTATTCTTCAGGTATACAACTTAATCTTCTTCCAACACTTTTATCATATTACTAATTAGTGATGGCTTGGTTATGTGGTATCCTAAATACTGGGTTGTATTAGAAGTTTTTTCCTAGGGGGGTGTGTGTGTGAGAGACAGAATGTTTTTAACAGATAACCACTAGCTTACAAGCAAAATATTGATGAGATCTTTTTTGGTTCAATATGCACCACCAGGATTCAACGGTAGGATTGCTGTTTGCCCTGCTTCCGATTCTTGGTGGTACTTCTGGTGTTCTTCAAGGAATTCTGTCCATGACTAAGTCGTAAGAATAGCTGCTGTCTGTATATGTTCACGAGGATTCTTTTTTAGTTTTCTTTTTTTTGTTAAATAAGTCAAGTATCCAGCATCACTAAAAATTTCTTTTCCAGCATTATGGCGCTTAAATCTGAAAACATAGCTAGTTGGTGTATGGACTACTAATTCTGGCTACTCTTTTCATTTAATTTTCTAGTTGTTCGATCAGACAACTGAGATTATTTTGACTGCTCTTTTCATTCAACTAGAACTAATACTTCCCAGCTAATTTCTTTCTTTTCCAGGTTGGTGGTCTTGATTACGTTTTTTATTTTTTTGTCAATATTATCTCGCACATGTGTGCCGTGGTTCCTTAAGCTTATGATTAGCCTGTCATCTCAGGTAAGAGCAACCTTTTCTCTGTTTGCTACAACTATTGCTTCATATTCTTATCAAAATCTATTCCATGCAGACTAATGAGCTCTATCAATTGGCAGCTGTTGCATTCTGCTTGCTTGTAGCTTGGGTTAGTTCCACATCCACTTCCTAATGCTTAATTATAGAAACCATACATGTTTTTACTTCTAGTATGAATCGGGGGGACATTGGTATCATACATGGTCAAGAACTTCAGTTTTCTAGCTGTGGAATTTTCCTCTCTCAGGATTACATATTCTATTATGAAAAGTAGGACTTGAAAAATGGTTCTTATCCAGTTGTCTTATCCTTTTTTCTCCCCCTATTAAAGCCAATAAGACGTTAGAGTCGAGAATAAAGTTGTTGGGCATGGTCTATCTACAACAGCTAGCATCTACCAGTACTTTTTTTGGGTGCATGCAAGTGCAGTACTGATTCATTTATATTACCACCTGTACAGTGCAGTGATAAACTTGGTTTAAGCCTTGAATTGGGTTCCTTTGCTGCGGGTGTGATGATATCAACTACTGATCTTGCTCAGCACACACTCGAACAGGTAATATGGTTTTAAAGCCTGAAGGTTTTTCCCTTTCAGTTTTTATGCTGTGGATAACAGGTGGAATTTTTTGAATCATTTGAAAACAATAGGAAGCTTTCAGGTCTGAAATCATGCTACAAGCATGTGTTGACATGGAAAAAGGTCTAGAAATACTGTGTCGATGACTATAGATATATCTATTTTTTCTGTCGGGAAATGGGAATTTGTATAGAGTATCTGGGTACTTGAATGATACTGTACGTTTCCAAATAATTTAGTTTTAAATGTGTATGTATATATTTGTGGGGAGGGGAGGGCAGTAATGATGGTCACGCATATTGATAATTCCCATGTTCCTGATGTAATGACATCCTGCATCATGAAACTTATGATCTGGTTTGAAATATGTATTTTTTGGGGCTTGAGCATCAAGCTTATTGATAAATTACCCATTCCAGATGTAATGAAATCCTGCAGCATAAAACTTATGATCCAGCTTGAAATGTATCTTTTTGGTGGTTGGGCATCAAGCTTATTGATAAATCTCTCAATCGAGATGTAACAAAATCCTGCAACATAGAACTTATGATCTAGCTTGAAATATATTTTTTGGGGGGTTGGACATCAATCTTATCGATAATCTCACGTTCTCGCTGTAATGAATTTCTCCGACATAATTTTGGGTCCCTGATAAACAAGATGTTGTCAATTAAATTTCTCATCAGCTTTATTTAACATTGTGATCTATTTTCTCTGAATCTGTTTTAGCTGTCATGAAAATTGTTAACACCTCTCCATTGGCTCGATTACCAGGTTGAGCCCATCCGCAACTTTTTTGCTGCACTTTTTCTTGCTAGCATTGGGATGCTTATTCATGTTCATTTCCTATGGAACCACATTGATATTTTACTTGCAGCTGTGATATTGGTCATCGTTATAAAAACTTTAGTGGTTGCTGCTGTTGTCAAGGGATTTGGATACAACAACAAGACTTCACTTCTGGTTAGATGTGTTCTAACAAATCTGTTTCTTCACAATGATTTATTTATTTATTATTATTATTATTATGATTATGATTATGATTATTACTATAAAGGTTGTTCAAAGAGGCCTTAGATAATTCTATCTTATAGGTTGGGATGTCACTTGCACAAATTGGGGAATTTTCTTTTGTCCTTCTAAGTCGTGCATCTAATCTTCATCTTGTTGAGGTTGGTGCTTGAATTGTAAGCTTGTCTCTGATTGAGGTTTGTAATTTGTTGATGTTGATAAGAACTGTCTCTAAACTCGAAACATAAATTTCCACTTTGTTTTCCAATACTTGCGTTGACTTTTGTTAACGTAGTACACTTGCATCTAGAATGATCAAATCTGCTAGGTTTCAAGTATGGATAACTTTTCCATGTTTACATGCCTACCCAAACAACCAAGTAGAACCCCTTTTCTGTTTAATCTTTCATATTATTATTTTTTACTTTTGTTCATTAAAATTTTGAAGTTCTTACAATGTTTTCCTGTTTCATTTTGAAATAAAAATTTCCTCTCACAGTTCAAAAAATATTTCAGGGAAAATTGTATGTACTGCTGCTGGGGACAACTGCACTTAGTCTGGTGAGTTAATTAATGTATGTTTATTAGTTTCTTTATTCTCTTCTTATTTTTGTTATTATTGTTATTTAGATTGGCCATCAAGATAAATGAACACAGAACTTTCGTGCTGGCAAGCCTTACTAGAATTTTTTGTTTTTTCTTTATTGAAGTCCTCAAACACCTAATTTCTGATGCGTACCCTGCAATGTGATTGAACTTTCCCCATTCCGCTCTCGTTAAGCCTTTGTGGGTCTCTTTTGCAACAAATAATTTGCTAACCTAAGACTAAATAATTTATCGAAGTTTCCATTTAGATGCCTGCTCTGTTGCCAATCAAATGAAAACGTCATTAATGTGTTGGTCTTTTGTGACGTATCCCAATGAGAAGTCTTATCAAAGAAGATTAAATGATCTAATTTTATTATTGTAATTGAGTGTGTGCTAACCAACTGTGTAGGTGACTACCCCATTGCTTTTCAAGCTTATTCCTGCTGTGGTACGTATTGGAGTGTTGTTCCGGTGGTTTTCACCTGATGGTTTGAGTGAGGTAACTTTCAGCCTCTAGTAACTCTCCTCTCAGTTCTTGTTGGATACTGTTCCCAAGATAACGTGCATGGTTTTTCCTACCAGACGGGATTTAAAGGAGATGGCTTTCGAACAGATGGTATCAAGCGCATCACTTTGGTGGTTCAAGACTCTCACGTTTCATGATATTATGCATGCCATGAAAGCAAACGACAGTGGTAACCACATTTTGACCGAAGGGTTCTTGTGAAATAGAACAGGTGCAGGAGAGTGAATGGTGTTATTAGGCTCACAGTATTTTACTGTCCTGGACCTGAAGATGCTAACTTTCCATGCAAAATTCCGACACAGGCAAAGATCATATCAAAATAGTTCCACTGGGATGGAGAACCAGAGTAGTGTGAATACGATTCTCAAAATCCCATTCACAAAAAATTCCAATTTTTGATCTAGGCCGTTATGTTATTATAGGTGGCCTATTCATTGTAAAATAATTTCCCTTTGTTAACGCCGTTCATTTCATTCTATATGTTCTTTTACAAGTTTGAGTCACACAGTTGTCCACACCCCCCAACTTTTATGTACCCGAAAAGTAATGTAGTTCAAAAAAATTTTAGTGTATCCAGGCCATTTTCAGTCCACAGAGAGGCTCAGATGATGGACGGATTTGACTTGTTTCTTCAAAATTCATGCTGTTTGAATTTCTCACCAACGACCTAGAGAGGGTAGGAGCTGCTGCCTCGATGACTTGGACAGCAATGCTTCTGCGGAGAACAAAGTTCGGCATTTTGAGGTCAGTAATAATGAAATGAGTATCAGATAAGTAGGCCATATCCAATGCACCTTAAAAGTAGTTTGCTTTTCAAAGCCAGAAATACCAATGTGATTGATAAGGCTACACGTCCTTTCTTTCATTGAAAGATCAACATCAATCAAAAGTGAATTATGTTCACTAAACACCTGGGTCCACTGGTCCCTCCTCTCCCAGTTCCAAGTGCCACAACAAGACAAACAAAATGCATTATTTCCATTCCTCTTTTTCCTTGAAGATTATATTAGTTTATCTTCCTCAAATCTTCTCTTTATCCTTTCCTTTTGAGATCAAACGGCTTTTTATTAGATAGAGGTATGCACTCAAGGTTCCCTTTACAAAAGCATCACATTCTGGAAGCTCATTTTCTTTAGAATAGATTCTCAATATGAGGATTAAGTTTTGTTGTATTATTAAATCATGGCAGAACATGTCAACACATTGAAATGAGAGTTTCTACAATGTTCTGATAGCAATTTAGACGATGACAATGAAGACGACAGATATTGTGTAATGCACAGCTAGGGAAAGAAGATAGAACCATGGCTTTTTGCTCTGTGTGCTTAGCTTAGAACAAAGGGTTTATCCTCCACACAAAGTATATGTGATCTGTGTTTGAAATTTATCTGCTTGCTGGTTGTCCCAATACCATCCATCCAAACAAACTATACTTTTGACAACTCAGTGATGCCTACTGCAGGTAGTAAAGAGGACATCTTGGGTAGGTTGAAAAGTGATTATAAATGTTGCAGAAACGTTTTTGTTTTTATATTATCTGTTAGCAAAATAAAGTCCTGAAAAATCCAAATTACTTGAGAATCCCTATGATTTTTGTTCTTCTTTCAGCATAATGATGGTGGTTCATGGTACAAACCAGGGATGTGATTCTTGAAGGAAATTGATTTTCCAGTTAGTGTAATGTTAAGAAGATTCTTTAACCGCGTAAGCCTACCGTTAGCAGATATATTTAGTTTGTTACATAGAGCCATCAATTTCATAGTTTTAAAATGCGTCTGTTAGAGAGGTTTTCACACTTTAATAAGAAATGTTTTTTTTTCATTTCCTCAAATCAATGTTAGATTTTACAATTCACTCTCTTAGGAGCCAGCGTCTTCATTGGTATACTGTTCGATGTCTGGCTGTAATACAATTTGTAACCGTCAAAAGTTAGTTAGTAGATACAGCCCTTTTTAGGCTTTTTCCTTGCGAGCTTTCTCTCAAGATTTTTAAAACGCATCTGTTAGGAAGAAATTTCTACACCCTTAATGAATATTTCGTTACCTTTCTCCAACTAATATGGAATCTCATAATACTTTAAACATCTCAAGAGACAAGTGAGGTAAGAAACTCTTTTAGAGGACCTTTTTTCTTATTATATAGGTACGATATTTAGGCGTTTTGGACTATAAATGAGTAGGACCAATGAACCTTTTCATTATTTAAATTGAATGATATGACCCCATTCTCTTTATTGTCCTCAAGTTTTGTCCTTTGGTTCTGTTCTTAACTGTACAGCAATTGACTCATCTTGATATACATACAGGAACATGGTAATATCATATGTTTCTAGAAAGTGAGTATCATTTTGTAGACAACCTTATCTACTACATTTGATTCCCATTCACTGGCTGTTCTAAGTTGGAACAATTCTCACTCGGTTTACTCATCCTCCCTCCTCCTTAGATTCCTTCCTTCATATCTTTTCCCAAGATTTTATTTTGTCCCACATGAAATAACAAAACAAAACTCCGTTTGGAATTATATTTTGTCTCCATCATCAAATTCCATCCTCAAATTATTATATCATTCAATCTTAGAAACCCCGAACTGATACAACGATAAAATCTTTCTTTCTAACCCTTTTGCCTTTGATTTTCTCCCCATTTGGTCTATTTTTGTTCGCTATATTTTTTTATTTTTCATTTAACACAAAAAGCATCTTTGAAAGTTATTTAATTCTTAGAGAGAGTCAAGGGGCTTATGCAGGCGATTTTGTAATTGTAGGCAGCTCAAACCTAATTAGATGATGGCCGCACGAAACCCTTCGATCTTGAGTTGGAAGATGCAAACCAGACCCTACAAGACCTTTTGTACTATCTTAAGAAAGGTGAAAAACTTCTATTTTGAGACTGTGACGCAATTCATTGCAGAACACTTTCTCACTCTAGTAACATTAGTGTGAAATTTTTCGGCTTTGGGTAAATGAAATTTTGATTATAATGGGCAAAATCGAAAATTCCGAAAGAATGAGAAATGAAAGAGGAGAAAGAGACGTAAATGAAAAATACTTTCTTGTCTTTGGAGGGAGGGTCGTGTAGACATCCTAATCTTGTCCTAAATAAGTTTTAAGTATAACCACCGACTTTGAATCTTTTAAATTTGGTTGGAATTTTCTTAGGGTAATTATCTGAAGAGAGACGGAAGGAAATAATGTGGCTGTTGATTCTGCAGAATTAAAAGAGAAATTTATTGAAAAATAAATCAATTAGAGGCATAGTGCTTCAAAATTTGTGGGCCAAAATTCATTGGTAATTAAGGAGAGAGGCAGTAATGCCTCAACACTCCAAACTTCTTGTCACAGTTATGATCAAAGTTAAAGAATGTTGAAATAATATTGAAGGGTTATGAATCGTCTTGTGTTATTAAATGTTCGAACTTATCTTAATCCAACGATCTAACTTTTCAAGCATCAATGAGAGCTTGAGTATAACTTCTCAAGTATTAATATGATCCATCATCAATTTAAACCTTTTTGACTTCCTTTTAGGTCTTTTTAGTTGGGATTAGTCGGTGTCACAATCACACCATTGCGGCAGGGTGACAACAATTGTGCAACACTTGTTCTAACTCAGCGAATAAGTCATTCGTGTAAAATTTGCACTTTGTGGACAATATCAACATATACTCAAACCTCAAATCACGTTTTAGAGAAATGTTTTAGAAAACGTAAAATCAAACAAAAGCATTCCAACTATGAAGTGGTTAGACAGGTCTGGCTGTTTCTTCCATCTTCTGAGCAGCCAAGATTTCTATTTTTCTAAGAAATGAAAACCCAAAATCATTATTCCATAACTTATTTTCTTCTTTTTCAAAACAAATCTGTTTGTTCATCACAAGAAGGAAGAAGAATATTAAACAAACATTCATTTAAGATAACATAATTAATTAACTAATAGAGTCAATCAAATTAAAAACTATAATCATCATCAATAACATGTCTTGTTTATTTCTTCCAAAGCAAAAAGATGAAGGGGGAAATATATTGAATTTGATGATGATTTGGGGAAGTTTTAACTAATAATAATAATAATAATGATTAGGTAACACTAATTGGGCCAACGAGTAGAGAACCAGGTGGTGGTGCCTTTTTGGGATGTTCCAATTCCAAATTTGGAGCCCTTGGAGCTCCCAAAGTCAGCTCAAGATCATCATAAACCCAAACCGAAGAAGGAGAAGAAGAAGAAGAAGCTCCCAATAATTTCTGTTCTTCATTGTTCTTCATCACCTCCATGCAAGAACTTCTTGTAGGATTCTTCAAACTCAGCTCAATGTTCTTAGAATTTGTTGTTGTTGAATCATTTGCTGCCCCAACCTATGTGTTTTTTTTTTGTTCAATAACACAAAATTACACCTAAATTACAAATCAAAGCCAAAACCCATAAGAACATTTAGGGGGAAAAGGTAGCAACCGTGTCAAAGAGGCTTGAGCGCCTGTTCTTCTTGTTGGCAGTGGACTGTCTAAGAAAATATTTTTGAGCATGGCTTGCTACTTGGGTTGGTGTTCTTGAGGTCACATAGTTTCTTGAAATCCCTCTCCAATCTCCTCTTCCAAGCTTTTCAAGTCCAATTAGAAATATTCTATGCTCCTCTTCTGTCCATGGAACCCCTACAAAAAAATTCATCAAAAAAACAACTTTTTTAGGGTAAAAACAATGGGTTTTGGATCAAAATCAAGAATATGATGAATTTAGATCAAACCCATCATTAAAAATCAAAACTTGATCATGAAAGGAAAGGAAAAATTAAACCTTTTTTCCTCTCTTGCTCTCTTGTGAGAAGGCCGTCGGAGAGATAGCCATTGGAAGATCGAGTTTCTTCGAGAGAATTATGATCGAGATGAACTCGAGTCGAGGAGGAGAAGGAAGAGGAAGACGAAGGAGAAGGAGAGGAAGGTAAGCAATCAGTGCTGAAACTCTTCTTAATGGGAAAATAAGAAGAAGAAGATGAAGAAGCATCAAGATGAACACCAAAGAGCCTAATGATACCATTGCTACCAACCAAATTGGGCGTTGAAGGCATGAAGTTGGTACAAGTTCTTGAATTGTGACCTATGTTTCCACAATGTGAGCACTTTCTTCCCATTTTTTTACCCACACAAATCTGATCTCTCCCCCTAAATTTTCACAATGATATCCCAACAACCCAAAAAAAAACAAACTAAATCTAGAGAGAGAGATTTGAGAGTAAGAAAGAGAGCACAAAAACAAGTGTATATTGGTGTGGTTTATATGATGATGGGTTACACAAAATGGATATATAAAGAAAAGAACCTATTGGATGCTCCTTATATACAATTTTTATTCCATTTTTTTTCCCAACGGTTTAATCTTATAAAAAAATATTAAAATATCATTTTTTTTCTAGAGAGTAGTTCAATTTTAGTCTATAAATTAATTCAAATGTCTAAATTTAAGGACGGAGAGATGAAGTAATATAGTATGTTTGGAAAGCGCATCTCAAATTGTATACTAGATATCTCATACCCACTTGAGAAAGAAAGAATCTTAAATGTCGCATATCGAAGAGACCTGTTCTATCCTGACCAACACCGAATGCTTCTACACTTTTGGTTGAAGAAAGCTATCAGACCTTTGGGTCATCAAAGCTGTTGAGAACCCTCTGTGTTGAGATATATTATTTGGAGAATATATTATAATAATTAGTTATGAAATATTGATACTCTTAATCAGTAATATTCCCTTTATGATTTGATAGTAGTATATTTTATTTCATTCTCAATATTCAATTAGTTTATAGTAGTATATTTTATTTCATTCTCAATATTCAATTAGTTTAGAATTAGTTGTTGTATCGAATATTAATGAGAATAAACACCTTCTATTTCAATTCTATTTCTCGTTCTTAACCGATAGGCCTCGTCAGCTTGTTCTAGAATTTCATATGTATTTGATTTTTTTTTTTTTTTTTTTTTTTTTTTTTTTTTTTTTTTTTTTTTTTTTTTTTTTTTTTTTTTTTTTTTTTTTTTTTTTTGGGTTTCTACGGGAGTGGAAGGAAATAGAAGAATTTCTTGAAAACATGGAGGTAATAAATGGGAAGATGTACAAAACTGTTAGTCTATAATCTTAAAAAACAATATATATTTGTAGTTAGTATTAATATTAATTCATTATGTTTGTGTATATTATCTCTTTCATAACATTAAATTATATGATAAGATAGGAAGAAATGAAGTAGAAATGCCCAAACTTTGAAACTTAAATTTGATTAGTGATTCAGCAATTTCTTAAGAAATTTAATGGAACCACACCCATTCTAGTGCAATTATAATATATTTTTTATTTTTTATTTTTTATTTTCTATGTAATTTTCTTATTATTCAAAGATGATAGCAATTGATTTCATTTTTTTTATGAATTATTACTATTATAAATAATAGTCACTAATCCAAGTGGATGATGAATAATTTTTAAAAAAAAACTAAAATTAGGGATTGAAATAAATTTTAGGGGATTGGATGCCATTCTTTTAATTATGGATTTTTTTTTTAATAAAAAAATTATTTTTATAAAAAGTGGAACTGAAAAGAAATTTCTATATTGTTTCATTAGAAAATTTTCTGAAATTTTCTTTTTATGTTTTATTTTTCAAAAGTCAATGGCTGTTTTATTATATTATATTTAATTATTTTCTCTTATTATTATCCCTATAAATGATTACTTAACTTTTTCTAATGTTAATAATAATATCTCAAATTTTAAATTTTATTTTCATATATTATATTCAAACTCCACATGGAAATAAATAATTATTCCCAAATTAAACATCTTGAAATTTTGTTTTGTTGAGCTTTCATGGAACACTTGAATTAAGATCTATTCATTTGGCTTTTATCATAAATAGGAATCTTTTCTACCAAATAAACAATAAAAGAAGACAAAAATATATTATGGATCATATAACATACATATCATTCAATCATCAATTCAATTGCTTCATTTCAATTTTAGTATAAAGTTTAGGAACAAAATAAAATATGTTTAAAGTTATAAAAGTCAAAATAAAAATTTAAAGATTGAATATATTCTAACCAATGGAGTTACGAAAACAAATGTTGAATGAGAGAAGAGAAGGGAGAAGTTCGAATGTGGGAAAAAAGTGGCAAAGAATGGACATTGTTTCCACAAAGGTCACATTCACAACAGAGGATCTCTATTTGCGTATGGTGGAGAACCTTTTGCTTTTCTAAACTCATTTTCTTACGTTCTTTTGTACCTCAATTATATTCCCTCCATCATCTTCCATTTCATCTTTATAACACTTTTTGCTCAATTATGATCTCGTCTATGTTTTTTCTTTCTGTTTGTTCATTGTTATGATATCAAAGAAAGTTCCGTTGTCATTATATTGTGGCAACGTGACATAATGTCAATAAAAGAGATGAAGTTTCACCTTTGATGTGACCTATTTTATATCTCAAACTATGCCTTCAAATTTTGTTTAAAGAAATGTCTTTTAAGTTAGGTCTAGGGTTTTGATTCAATTATTTTGATGCTGTCTACCATAATCTTTATATTTAAAACAAAAAAACCATAAAAGAAAAAACAGTTTTTATTCCTCCCTGTTCAAAATTCTCATCCCATTTAATTTACGAAAGATCCCTGAAATCACTTTTCCTCGAGTAAAATCATGAAAATATCAAAATGAAGAATAAAAATCAAGCAAAATGCTAAAATCATGAAACAAAGCCTAAGAAAATAAGGGATATAGGGAACAAAATGAACACTAAAACCGTGGTACTAAAATAAAATATTGAAAAAACAGGTTTAATCTTAATTAACATCAAAATAAAAATATTTTATTAAAATATGTATTTATTTGAGAAATGAAAAAAAGGCATAATGGTACAGAATTACACCTCAAATTTAATCATGAAAAAATTTCAAATATTAGTTCAAAGAATATGATCATGGGGTGTTGGACGGACCAGGGAAAATAGAGATCCTCATGAAAATTTGAAAGACTATTTCGAGAAAAAAAAAAAAAAAAAAAAACATTACATCATTGATCATGATCCAAATTCAGAACTGACAATATACAATGTACAAGCATTATGCATGTTTGTTGTCATATTTCTGTACTATTCATGGAGCAATGACAAAGTGGCAGTAGCATTATTAGTTTCTTCTTTATTATATAAAATAAAATAAAGTTTATTATATTCTTATATCCAAGTATAATTCCGGCAGGAAAGCATATTGTTTGAATGATGGTAGGTTAAAGAATTGTTACTTTCAACATCATGGGATATATAAAATAACATTATAATATAAAGTTTGTGTGTCTTCTCAGCTTCATAAGGGGGTGTTCTTTTTTTAATCATTTCTCTTTAATTTATGTTGAAAGGATAGAATTTTTTTATATATAATTGTGATGCAATTGAAAAAGATGCTGTCTAGAGAGGACTTTCGTTTTTCCTTTTCCCCTTTGTGTATTTTTAGAACTATTTTTCAAAGTCAGAGGTTGTTACCTTTGAAAGATTGCTTTGGATTTCCTACAACCTTGGTCAAGCTGAAGAGTTCCATTCCTTTCCTTTCCTTTCCATTTTCCAGGGAGCTGACCTGCACATTCAAGAGATAAAAATGTATCGTCAAAAAGAGAAAGAGACAGTTTTGAAGAACATTCATATTCTTTTGTGTTTATTACCAAGAAATTGTCCACAGCACTGCAGATTTGTGTTCCCATCAGGAGATTCATGTGCAACTTCTAAAGGGCATATAGAGCAGTAGTTAGTTTATCATGTAGAAGCAAAATAGTCAAATCTGTTTGGTAGGGTAGCCAAAACTTTCTTCTTCTTGAGGGCTGATTGGAATGAAATAGAAAAAATTGGCCCAAAAGGAACATGACTAAAATTGTACAATTGACTTTCAATGTCCAATTTTCTCTACAACTTTGAGTAAGTTTTGATCATGGAAAAATGAATGTAGAGATGAAGGACATGTTCCAAAACATTTTAGTAAACCTCTCAAAAGTGATTTCTGTCATTCCAAAATTATTCTCGAACATGTCCAAAGAGGCCCAAAGAGAGGGCAGGGGAAACATGAGCAATCCTTAAAAGGCCCAAAGAGAGGGTAAGGGAAACATGAGCAATCCTTAAAAGGCCCAAAGAGAGGGTAAGGGAAACATGAGCAATCCTTAAAAGGCCCAAAGAGAGGGCAAGGGAAACATGAGCAATCCTTAAATTGTTGTTGGGCAAACCATTATACGCTTGATTCAATGTAATGAGTTCTATCAGAATAGTAAAAGTAAAGATCACACAAATGTCACAAGGCTCTTGAATAACCCACTAATTAACAGTATCTCGTGGAGTCGACAGTAAATGTGAAGCAACGATTGAGAGCAAAAAGTGTGCAAATGACTGGAACGCCAGAAGAGAGAACTAACATCCGCAACCACAAGTGCAAGTTTCTTTCTTCTTCTTTTTGGGTTCAGAAGTAAGCTCTAAAGCATCCTGATTGATTTTTGCAAAGTTAAACTTCGAAACCGATGCTTGATAATTTGATAAAATAGTACAAATTGTTGCCTATATATGCAGGAACAATGAGTAGAATAATTTGCAAGTGTGCGTGGAAAGGGAAAAGTGGTTTTTTTTAGAGAGGCGAGCACAATCTTACTTAAATGCCATTCCATAGTCTGAATTTGCATATGCCCCTACGATTTTGTTGAAACGAGGCACGAATAGACTGAATCATGGAATGCACTGAAGGTATGTGAGCCAATTTTTCATTCTGCTCCTGAAAGAAAGGTTCACATTAGTTTGTGGTTATGTCTTTAGGAGAGAGAGATGTGCAATACCACTTCTTCGAGACGTTCTTCCAACCCTTTAAACTTTGTATCAGTAGGCATGAATACCTTCCTGTAAGCAGATCTCAAGCCATTGATCTGGATCCTTGGACAAAAATATATGGTAAGCCTTTCCATATATAATCATTAAATGATGCTAGTAAATTTGAATAAAATCATAATGAAAAATAAAGTGCAACCTCTTCCACCGTGAATCCATTGCGCCGAAGTCCCTCTAGATTCAAACCACGAAGTTCTGGTCTTTCTCCCGCCACCATCATATATTTAGGTACATCTTGGGAAACCTTCATGCATGTAGTATTATTAAATGAAATTGGGTTTGTAAATAAAGAACTGCATTTTTTATGGATTGTTCTTAACAAAAAAAAAAAAAAAAAAAAAAAAAAAAAAAAAACAAAAAAAAAACAAATATGTTCAACATTCAAGTAAACAACTGGACAAATTAGTTTGTGTTTAGGAGATCAGCATGCTAACCACGTTGCTACAAAGCTCTTCTGACAAGATCATAAGTTACAAAAAGTTGAGCAATGTTGAAGTATCCGACACATTATTCCTAATAAAATAATTAGTGTACAGTGGCAAAGGTAATAAAATGAAAAATGATAATACCATCGAACCCGCAGCAACAAATGAGAAAGAACCAACATGGCAGAATTGATGAACTGCAGTGGCGCCTGCTGTGTGAACGTAGTCCTACAACAAGAGCCCTTAGTACTTCGTTAACCACACTAGATGTTACTTTGTGCAAGATAAGAATTAAAAGAGATTGAGACATCCAACCTCCACTACAACATGGCCGGCTAGAAGAGTATTATTTGCAAAAATATTGTTGTTCCCGATCTTGCAATCATGAGCAATATGACAGGATCCCATTATGAGATTGTTGTCACTAATAGCCTGATTAAAAAAAAAAGCTACGGATCATAATATAGATTCTAATGATCAGAGAAAATTTGAAGTCTCTTCAGAGCAATTTGATCTTACCGTCACATCACTTGACTTCGAAGATCGGTGGATTGATGAATGTTCTCTTATGTCATTGTTATCTCCAATATCAAGGAAGCATTCATCCCCTGGCTAAGTCATGAAAAATAATCTCATATTAAGAGCAACTAGATCCTCTTTTAGGACAATAGTCACCATGGCTTCTCATAACAATATCTAAGTTAAGCCCGTAATAGTGATCATAATCCACAGGAATGGATGCATGTGTTACTGATAACATTAAAATTAAGTCATTAATAATCTAATAACACCCATTCATCAGCAAATAGTCCAAAAGAATCTCAAATTTACAGAAAAATGAAGAACGTTATCTTATCCAGGGTAATAATGACATGTATGAGAAGAGAAAATCTAAAATTGGTTATCAGCATTGATTTAAGCCACCTACTGCTTAGAAGAAAATAAATGACAATCTGGAATATGGAAAACAAATAACAGAACAAATGATTGAGAAATGCAGAAAATAAAGAACATTTATCAGAGAACCATCCGCACTCTATTTAGTTCAGCTTAGAATTGGGTAAATGTCAAGTCTACCAAATTCTAGAATTGATTATTATATGCATTCAGCTTCCACAAAGATTTTGCCAATCATTCTATGAGACAAGTACATCAGAATTTTAATTAGACAGCCATATACTAAAAATTACTAGGAAGTTAACTTGCTTGTCAGCAGCATTGTTTATCATATGTTGATTCTATCTCATTTCAGCAAATCTACTATCATAAGAAACAGTAATATGGTGCACAAGTTAGGCAAAATAAAAAAGAGAACAGTGCACTAACGGAATATAATTCAAACCAAAAATGAAATTTTACACCTATCTATCCAACTGATAATTCTGAAAAATGTAAGATTGAAATACCAACCTTGTATTTCATGTCTTGGCATCTAATGCCAACCACTGCATGGTGACCTATTTTGTTATTACACCCAATGACCGTACGACCAGGAAGGTCCTCACCAACTATTGCGCCACTGCCTGACCATGTTTGCAGAATAAACACAATAAGATAAGTTGTGTAATTCACCCTTAGCATATTACTATAAAAGATGTCTGGTAAAACTCTAACTCACGTCATCAAGACACATCGATCCCCTAGTTCTGTGCACCCAAAAATGTGGCTTCCAGGATGTAATTGACAACCATTTCCCAGCTTTGCAAAGGCCCCCACAGTACAGAATGGACCAATATATCCATCCTGTTACATAAGGAAGATCGATTGAATCAATTATTTACAAAACAGTAGCAAGAATGTAAACACATCATCAAATTCACTACTTGACTTCTAAGTTCTTAAAATTCCTATTGATATAGATGTGTTATTCCTTGGAATGTAAATTCTGTTGAAATTTTGCCTAACCTATCATCATCAAGATTTACTAAATTGTTTCATGACATGTTTTGAAAGTTATGTTTGTTTTTTGTATTATGACAACAAATTTACCATTTATATTAAATAAAAAAAATGTATATACCACAAGTACTGCATAACAGAATAAATTTAAAATTAACATAATGCACAAATTTTTTTACAATGAATATTATGCATTTTACATTTTTAAACACATTTTGTGATGTATATATTTTTAAGAATAGTTTATGCAACTTTGCATTAAATATTTATTGACATGGTTAACCTGATAATGTGTAGTAAATATAAATATATATAGATATAGATATAGATATATATATTGAAAATATTAAGATAACCAAACTATTATGCCAGTGATAACATGATAAACATGAAGTAAGTACAAAAACACCATCAGATTCTCAACTCAAAAGTAGTGAATATCCATCGATATTCCATGCGAGTGAATCCTCCCTGTGCATTCCAAATACAACACATACCGAAATTAAGGAAAATAATCACATGAACGGTTTAATGAAAGTTTTTAGTTAATAACAAAGGGACTGAAGAAAGCACAAGCGCTGAGATATTGAAAATTAACAGAATCATGAACATTTGAACACATAACCAGGTCGTCAATTAAACAGATTCAGATTAACATCAACACGATAAAAGACAGTTCAGTAGAAAATGAATGACCTCGCCAATTACAGCATTCGGATGTACGACAGCGGTTGGATGGATGAACGTAGAGCTTCTTTCAATGGCAGTTTCCGATTTTTCGTCTTCCAAAATGACTACAACATAGAATAAGAAAACCTAGAAGCTCAATACAAAGCAAAGAGAAGGAGGGAAAGGAGAAGAGAAGTTACAGTAACAGAGTGTAAGAGATGCGAACAAGTTGATGAGCGACGAAGATGATTCAGTGAGCAAAATGAGCGGCGAGCTTTGAGAAGTGACTGCATCAGCGGGAAATTGAGAGCGACGGAGGGAGTATTGACTCTTCCTCGACGAAAATCAGTTGCCGGAGACTCCGAAAAGAAAGCGTTCGATTACGACCCGACACAGTCTTCTTAAAATCGGCGCCAAGATCTTTCTCCCCGCAAATTATTTTTCTTTTTTGTTTAAAAAAGAAAATAAGTTGAATTACAACTTTACCCACTAAATTTCGTTGGTATCTATTTTACCCTTAACTTAAAAAAAAATTATTTAATAAAATTTTAAACTTCCATTTTTATATTTAAATATTATTATTAATACAAAATTAAATAAATTTAATCTTTTTTAAAAATTTAAAATGAACTAAAAAATAGAGAAAGTTAATAATAATAGTAATAATAACATATATTCAGCCTAATTATAATTAGAATATCATACAAGTATCTTTTATGTGGAACTAATCCAAGCCAAATCTAGACACTTTTTATGGTACAAAAATTTGACCCCCATATTTACATTACACATTACTTAAAGCTATAGACCTCACTCCAACATCCCCTTAGCTATATGAGCGTTGATTTCAGAGCATATACTTCAACAACTCTGCAAAATTTTCCTGCAGGCTTCCTTTGCATGGCTGCTGGATTATAAAACGATATCGCCCTCCAAAACCCGAAGCACCTACAACAACCATGAAGCCGAGATGCCATTAAAGGGTGGTAGTATAAACACTTTGAGAATGCCTTGGATGAATGATCGTGTCTGTGTGTGTGTGTGTGTGTGTGTTTTGGTTGTGCTTCTCGGATGAAAGTTGGCGATCGCTTGAATTTTACCTGAGACATACGCGGTCTTATGTACGGGTCGTGTTTGATGCACAAGGAAGCGCATCGCAGCATGTGGTGAACTTCCTCGTCCGAATAACAGTTCATCAAGCATGGATCGACTAGTTCAGAGATTGCGTTTTTTCGCAATAGCTTTCGTGCCTGATTCGAACATGAAACAACTCATGAATTCAAATGAGAAAACAGGAATGGTATTTTGAGAATGAAACACAACTAACTTTGCTGCTTATGAGACAGACTTACCCATTCAGTGAGGCACTGCTGGCCCTTGGGACGGTTTAAATCAATCGCTTTACGTCCAGTCACGAGTTCCAGCAAGACTACACCGAATGAGTACGTATCGGCTTTCTCTGTGATTTGGCCACTCTGTGCGTACTCTGGAGCAAGGTAGCTAAGCATGCAAAGTTTTTGCAATTTTATTTTTCTGATTGATATAGTTTGTGTAATGAGAATGGAAGGATTGAGAGAATTGAAATGGTTACCCAAATCTCCCCAGGATTCTGGTTTCGACTGCTAGATCCCCATCAGGCTGCCACCTTGCCAGCCCAAAATCTCCGACCTATAACTCGAAAACAAAGTTGCATGTTATTTACTTGAATTATTAACCAAAAAAACCCGAAAACAGCACACTTCAGAAGCATTTTTATTTGATTGAGAGACGACGCTCGTACGTCAAAGATATAGGTTGTTCATATGAGATCCCACATCAGTTGAAGAGGGGAACAAAACATTCTTTATAAGGATATGCAAACCTCTCCCTAACAGACGTTTTAAAAACTATGAGAGGAAAGCCGAAAGGGAAAGTCCAAAAGAGGACAATATCCGTTAGCAATGGGCATGGACGGTTACAAATGGTATTAGAACCAAACATTGAGCGATGTGCCAGCAAGAACATTAGGCCCCAAAGGGGAGTGGATTGTGAAACCCCACATCGATTGGAGTGGGGAAAGTGTGCCAGCGAGAACGTTGGCCCTCGAAGGAGAGTGGATTGTGAAACCCCACATTGATTGGAGAGAATAACGAGTGTCAATGAGAACGCTGGGCCCCAAAGAGTGGAGGATTGTGAGATTCCACATCGATTGGAGAGAGGAACAAGTACCAGCGAGGACGTTGGCCCCAAAGGGGGGTGGATTGTGAGATCCCACAATGATTGGAGAGAGGAACGAGTGCCAGCGAGAACGTTGAGCCTCGAAGGGGGGAGGATTGTGAGATCCCACATCGATTGGAAAGGGGAACGAGTGTCAGCAAGGACGCTGGGCCTCAAAGGGGGTAGATTGTGAGATCTCATATCAGTTGGAGAGAGCAACAAAGCATTCTCTGTATAGGTGTGGAAACCTCTCCCTAGAAGACGTATTTTAAAAACCTTGAGAAAAACCCAAAGAGAACAATATCTACTAGCGGTGGGCTTGGGCCGTTACCGTTCAAACAGAAAAATTCTTATGCTAATCCAAAAATGTAAATGCATCTTAGAGTAAATAGGATTTTCTTTGGTTTCCTTCCGTAGGATAACTCATGGCAGTTAATCAAACGCACAGCTGGGGATTAAGATGAGAGCTTGACTCACTAGTGGTTCGAAATCATGAGTAAGGAGGATATTGTTTGGGCGGATATCACGGTGCACAATACAGCCCACCCGACATTCTTCGTGAAGGTATCTCAAACCTCGAGCAGCTCCGACTGCGATCTTTTGTCGTGCAGACCATTTCAACGGATCCCGATTTCGTCCTACAAAGATTGACCATGGCAGTTAATAAAGATGGATACATGTCATCAACAAAACAACAAGGTTTTTTGAGACAAGACATTACCATAAAGATGGGAATCAAGAGATCCATTGCAAATATATTCATAAACAAGCAACCTTCTTCCACCCTCCACGCAAAATCCAATGAGCATCACGACGTTCCGATGTTGAGCACAGCTTAGGACCTCGACTTCTGAACAAAATTCTTGATCCCCCTGGGTACTAGCCAGTTTATATTGCTTGACAGCAACGACTTGTCCATCGGGTAAGATGCCTCGGTGCACAGACCCATATCCACCCTCAGCCAAAAAATTCGTTTGTGCAAATCCGCTCGTAGCAACTTCAAGCTCTGCATAAGTGAACCATCTAGGAGGATTCCCAAATGCAGGGGCCTTGTGTTGACACATTGAACACAGTGGAGGAGGGCCTAGAGGTGCTTTTCTGGATAACGAAACCGTGTTCCTTATGTTTCTGCTTGAGCTAACATTAGTACTTCGACTCACCGCATCGGTGTTAGGATCTTGAGAAAGAGTTGACATTTTCTTGACCAGACCTTGACGTGTTGAAGCTGGAGGTCTATGATGAACATTTTGTGATTCTTCCATTGCGTGTTGCTGGATTTTACGCCTCGAACTTATAATATCAACCATACAGCGCTGGAAATATGAAACGGATGGAGTTTGCTTTTCGTTCTCAGAATCACATTCGGATCCAGATAAATTTCTCCCACCTTCAGCTGCTGTTCTGGATTCATTTCTCAAGCTGCCACAAAATCCAGAGAACAAAGATGAACTGCCCACATCCGAGCTTGATATCGACGATGTCCCAACATCAGTTATCGTAAGGGGTGACTCGACATCAGGGGTACTCACAGGAGTCATATCAGGCCCCCTAAATGCAGCCGATTCATCGAAATAGCTTTTCAGACACTTCTGAGAGACATCTAATTCATGTGATGATATCCAAGCTTCTCTAGTAGTATTGATTTTAGGGGATTCCATCAAATTCAAACGAAGAACCTTAGGCTGAGATTTCTTCATTAGAACAACATTACACTGCAGCTCTTCCAAACAGTTCTTCCTTTCATCTTTCAAATGCCTATCCATAATTATGAAACATCAAGAATGAGCAAATGGGAACCAAACAAAAGGGAAAGAAAAACTTTAAAAGTACACAACGATATGCCTAAAATGCCTAAAATGCACACAGTTCATATGAATGGATGCCGAAAATAGAGACAAAATTTACATGATATCTATTACTTGTCCAATATCACCCAGTTTGATTGAACTTTCTTAGCTTCAGTAGCCACGATACCCCGAGCCAAACCCGAAAGAGCTTTGATCCTGACTTTTATCTGCAACAAGAATCCACAACTTTGAGGATTCGTAGACGACGAGGAGCAAGAACTAAACAAAAAAACGCTTTGGAAACAAGTTATTGAACAGACCTTCAGTGGTTCATAAGCACCATAAAGCTGATGAACCATTTGAGAACATGAATGCACAATGTCATCCTTCTGATCTGAAAGGGTTTCTGATGGTGTTCTAAGATGACCAATCGCGCAGTCGCTCGTAAATCGGGAAAACCCCCGCAACCATTTACCTATAACGGTCAGATTTTCCATCAAAACTATTACAGTCAAGAGGGGAAAAGATTAACAACTAAAAGACAGAAAGAACAGACATCATAGTAATGAACATGAATAGTTGACATTATCATCAATGGGATAGTAGTTTCACTGGAAATTTCAAGAAAATGTTCTCAAATAATGCGAAATTTCCATCCATTTTAGCCACAGATTCTCATGTTTTAGGAAATAATATGTTATTGAATGTTTGATTGTGAGGAATCAAGGATTATCTAGCTCCCTACAGACATAAAGTCACTCAAAATAATTGCTGAGACAATCATTTATGTAGCAGAAATTCACGAATTCTCATCTGGACATCATAAATGCAATCGAAACGTGTCTGAAAACTTATCCATTAAGAATTTCCTTCTCAGGCAAACAAAATCTACAAAAAAACTAAGAATTTTCAAAGGAATCTTACTTGAATGATGAGAAGGAATAACCACAAGGAGCTTAATATGATCTCCAGGCTGAACAACATGAGTCAAAGCCCAAACCAGAGCAGTCTTAGAAACTTCCTTGGAGGTGGCTTTAATGGCGACCACCACCACTTTCCCAGCCACATCAAGATGTCCCTTCTCCATAAACCCTTCAAAAACTCTCACAAAATCCACAAACCCAGTTCAGTTCCCAACCTTGAGGATCAAAATCCAATACCCATGTCAGAAATTTCCATTAAAGAAGACCCCTGAAATGAAAACCCCCAAAAAGAAACCGACACTGAACACAGGAAAACAAAAAAATTAAAGGGTACTCCGTATTCACAATACTGCAGCAATGAGCAGAGAAATCAGCGAAGGAAATGGCTCAGAAACCGATGTGCTTTTGCTCGCCTTGCGAAATGGGGAAAAAGGAGCTTAAAGAAGAAAGTAGAGTGAGTGCGGGCCCTCTTTTTACATGTGAAATTCACGCAGCCCACATACTTTAACGAGTAAAATTGAGCTAATTTTTTACCCATTTGGCCGTTATTTTTGTTCTTGAAGCCACGCTTTGTGAGGGCCAAACAATAACGACGCTAAGAAATAAATGGATTGGGTTAACCAAATGATTATGTGGTAAAAACTCATCGATGAATCCAGCAGCTAAGTTCCAAGCGACTTTTGATCCCAATGAAACGAGTCAATTGACGTTGCTTTCTTTCTAAGAAATCCAAAAGCCAAAACACTGCACAAAGTTTTTGGTATTATTTTTTAATCTCATTTTGTTCCCATTAAACTCGACAAAGGGTTGTTTAATTTTCGAGTTTATTCTCACAAAATCTAAGCTTTATGGATCTTAAACAACTAAATCAATGGAAATCAAAACTTTAGCTTCTTAATCGAAATTATATATTTAAATCGGCTGAGTTAAAACCCAAATTATTATGTATTTGTGTTTGGATTATAAAAAAACGTTGTCTTTGTGAAGAACAAAAGGTGGATTGACTGTATTAATAAAATCCTTTTGAGTTCGTGATATCTATAAATAAAAAAGATGGGGAAAAAATGATTTGCTTTGGAAAAGAGAAGGTTAAGGAAAACGACAGGAAGCAGAGGACAGAGCATCATAAATGGGACGATAATAAAGAAGCTTTGAAGGCTTTTGTGCGAGCTGGAGTGGGGTTCAAAGCTTTGCAATCAGGTCCCTATTGAATAATTATTTGCACAATGAAATCCAAGGTTGTCCCCATTGGCTGCTAATGTTATTTATTGTCTTACTGCTGTTTATTTTTATTACTTTTCATTAATTATGATCTTGAATTGATAGTCAAACTACGATTCAGAATTTAGATTCGATATTGATGGTCCCAATATTTACCTGCATCGCGGTACGAAATTTTCACTGTGTCGAGGCCAAGCAGCGCATAGCTAATGGCATAGGAGCCGACTTGGCGTTAGCGGCTTCGTGCCGCACTGGAGTAATCCAATATGTGGTTCGGCACGTTCCACTTTCTAGGTAGCTGTAAGTAGATCGAGAGATCTATGTTAGGTTTCTAAAATGATGACTATTTTCACAAACAAACACGAATTTTTTAAGATGTTTTTGTCTTTAATCACATGCATTCTATAAAAATTCTCAAGAGATTATCTAACATAGAATGATTCCAAGCAACGTGTCACAACTGCACTCTTACAGGACGTTTGTAAGCGATTGTAGTCTTCTTTCGTTTCTCGACGGTGAAGTAAGACTAAGCTCATGAGCACCAATCCATCCCGAACTTGGTGGTTAAACTCTACTGCGGTGACGATCCAGATTTATCACAGCTATAGAAGAATTTCAATGTTCTCTTTCAGACCTCTCAACCAATCGATACGACCTCGGAAACATTCTCACTACTGAGTGAGTGAGTCAACTCAAAATCGTGTCACCTTCTACTTAACAACTTATACCCAAGCCTTTGTTTAAGAAGGTTTTAGAAAATAGGGGCAGTGAGAGATTTTAGAAATAGGGTTTGAAAGCAAAATTGAAAGAAATGAAGAAAACAATGTTATAATCTATAAGCAAAAAAAGCAACACAACGACATACATAACATATAACTTCCACTAGAAAAAATTGATAGATTAATCGCGGTCCTTTATAGTACTTTCTAAGGCGTTTTAGGACTATCTTGCATAGACATGATTATATCGGAACGTTCTACTCTAGAAAACAGTAAAGGAAAACGATAAAATGATACAATGCAAGAGGTTTGACATGCAACGAGTATGCAACAAGCATGTCTATGATATAAAACACGTTTAATCATGAAGTTTTTATGATTGAGTCATCCAAAAATATGTTTTTACCTTACTGCCCGCACTTATGTTTTTTTTTTTTTTACTGTCCATATCAACAATTATATTCCTTAATGAAAAAAAAAAAAAAAAAAATTATTCCACTCTTTTTAGGTAGGAATGGAATGTTAGCCTTCCATTTTTTTCTCCTTTTTTTAAAAAAAATAGAAATTGATTCTATGAGTATGAGAAGAATGCATAAAAAGAAAAACTAATATTCTCCTCCAGATTATACTTTTGCATCTTTTGTTTCTTGTGCATATATTTATTTATTAAATATATTTTCAGTTTATAAAACACTTTTCTTGTTTTAATTATGTATATTTTAATTTTAGTCTTAAGAAATAAAATTTAGGAATATTATTAAATAACAGATTCCGACATCCGAAATTGTGTTTCTCATTTCTTTTGTTGCTTTGGCAGATGAACAAGGGGATGCTCATTGTCACAATTGTGTTCTTGTGATAGCGAGACAGCGATTGTGCTACACTTGTTCTAACCAAGCGAACAAGTCAATCTTGAGAAATTCGGACGTCGCGAACAATGTCGGCGTATGTGCGGGTCTCGAGTCACGTTACGAGAAAATATTTAGAAAATGTGCGTGAGAAAATACATTGGAAACTGATTTGAAAAATCGAAGAAATCAACGTTATATGACTATAAGCATACAAACGAATACCACGACTTAAATATCATATAATTTAAGTCGTGGTATTCGTTTGTATGCTTATAGTCATATAACGTTGATTTCTTCGGAGGAAGAAGTGACAACTAATCATATTCTCCTATAATACATTTTTAGAGCATTTTAGCCCCAGCGGGGATAGACATGATTTTGGTGAACCAATATGAAATGCTAGAGACCTATCTAGGATGAAAGCATAAAAAAAGTTTGGAACGGGCATGCAAACCATGGACAACACGTCCTAGACAAGCAAGACCGAGATATCTGTCATGCAGCCATAGACAACGTGCCTTGGACAAGCATGACCGTGACATTCTCCCCCACTTAATTGGTTGACGTCTCTATTAACCAACTTAGACAAGCAAGACTGAGACATCTATTATGCAGCCATAAACATGTTTTGGACAAACTTGACCGTAACCCTCAACTGCATGGAATACAAGTGGTAACGGTGCTTTTAGACCTTCACTTCTTAGATTCCGTCAACAATCAAACCCAACCTACTACTTTAAATACGACTTGATGATTTAAAAAGTACGAATAACATATATAAGGAACTTTAAATACGACTTGAGGGTTGGTTAAGCTTCTTTATAGTTATATCTACTTTAATAAGAACACACTCTTAATTCTTAATTCAACTCAAGGCAGACCGAAAAAAAAAAAAAAAAAAAACCATTTCATTTTATATTTCCAAGTACGTAATGATTTAACAAATTACACAAATTTATCAATAAACCAAACCAAAATGGTGTTGGGAGCAATCAATAGGGAACAATAAGAACCTGTATGATGCTCATGACTTTATGGACAGCCGCATAAATAAAGGGAATAATAATAATAATAACAGCCAACAAGCACCGAACATGAATGCTTTCACAACTATTTTTAAAAGAGAAAGCGGAAATCACGTTGAAGGCCGGCAAAAATTAAGCAAAAACTCCTCGTTCAGTGATTCCCAGCTAGCCAATTCAATCATTTTCAGGCTCCATCTCATTCAATCTATATTCCAATATAAAACAGACCTACACACCAATATAACTAAAGATGAACCCAGAACATAGCTTAGTAGATAACACACAAATTCCTGCTGAATGAAAGAAAACGATGATATTACTCATAAGAAGAAGAAGAAGAAGAAGAAGAAGAAGAAGAAGAAGAAGAAGAGTAGCATGCAGCAGCTCAGTCAGAATAAATAAATATTTTGGTCAGATTGAAGAATATACGAATCCAAAGAGTTCAAGAATATGATCTCTTTTATGTCTGATGACTACAAAAGAATGAATATGTCCTCCTCCCTATAGTTATTTACCCATCATCATTGTAAGCTTTTTTTCACTCACATCTCTCCCTATCTACAAACGCCCTTTCAACAAATCAAAATTCTGGAAACGAAAAAACTTACAGACGTACGGACGGACGGACGGACAGACTTTCGAATCACAGCGAAGCATTAGCCTTAGCTCAGCCCCTTCTTCTCCTCCTCCTTTTCCAGTTCTGTCTGTCCCTCCTCGACGATTAAGAAATGCGGGTCTTTATTGGTTTTAGCTTTAATCCCATGCTTTCTGGAGAAAGGAGCTCTGGGGAGATGCAAGATGGACTGAGCGGACTCCGTGGACTGTCACTGAATTGGCATGGTCTATACAACCCATATCCCATGAAGAAGTACTCCATTGGTATCAACATTGCGTGTGGCTGCTCTTCAGTTACCATCGATCCACAAGCTTGGACCTGCATGAATCACCCCCCCTCGGATTAATTATTTAACGAAGCCTAGGCAATTATGGCTGCAGAGAGTTCAATTACTACCATGTCATACCTCAACCAAGGCGCTATATCTTCTGTCCAATTTTGATATCATGTGGAGTGCTTCAGAATGGAAAGGCGAGCTATCCCCGACGAAAATGAGAGTGCGACACCGGAGCCTTTTCAACCCTTCAGTAATGTCTGGTCTTCTGCAAAAGGGAAAAAAAGGTTGCGTTGCAGATTGACATATACGTGGATGAGCAGAACGAATGGTAGAGATGGGAAAAGAATTTACCCATTAATTGCATGGAGGAACCTCAAAACATTGTTGCTCTGTCTCTCATCTAACAACTGACAGAACAGATATACCATCTTTATCAAACTAACCCAAAATTTGAACCAACAACGAGAAAAGTTCGAGAAACGGAAAAGGATACACAACAGACAAACTAGCACATACTTTTCTACAAGCTTGAACTATATCGGACTCTGCAACTTCGGCACTACCACGGACCTCCTGTTGCAAGTTACAACACAATCTCATGAATCCAGTCACCCACAACAATATCAAAGGTGAACACAGAAAAGTGAATTAACTCTTAAGAATGGAAATCATATAACCTTGCTGAAGTACCGCTGAAGCAAGCACTCTTTCAACAACCCGCACATGCCATAGAAGTATAACAAGTTAGACATTACCTGCAAGTACAACGGATAGAAGATATTTAACATGCATCAAAGCTTGAACGTAATTCTATCTATGAAGAATAACAACGCTTGAAAAGGTTACCTTATTATAGAACCACTCGGACCAAGACGGAGCCTTGCATAAGGGGGATATAAGAATTAAACCAAGAACACGTTCTCTATATTTCAACTGTAAAATAATAAATTGGTCAGACCAAAAAAAACTTTTCATTGAGCTTCACAATGAGATGAACGTACAGCAAAAAGCGTAAGAATGTAAGCGCCTGCTGTTACCCCCATGCACATCACTGCACCAAGTCTGTAATAGAAATAGCCATTTCAAAATCAACTATACAAGCTTTGATATCAAAATTCTAAAGAGGAGTCGTGAGAGGATGCGTTGTAATTACCCAAAATAGTTGAGAACCTCAAGGATTTGATCTGCTAAATCATCAGCAGAGGGCATAGGCTTATCCTGACAAATCTCAGCAGCTCCTAACTGCAAGAACTCTTGGTAAAGTTCCAAAAAGGAAGCTATGTGAATATAATATTCAGAAGCAGATACAGTTATCCACGTACACAAATTTACTCAACAATAATACAGACCTCATGTCCTGGTGGACTGATATGGTAGATGCAAAAGTTGTGAAGTAGCAAAGAAGCTGCTTCAGGGAAGAAGAATAATCCTTGAAAACACGACATATCTGCAAAACTCAGTGAAAAGAAACCACTTAAAAGTTATTTCACATATTTTGAAGATGACGTATGAAACACAAACACTTTAGTTTAGCTCACTTGTCCAAGTCCAACATTTGTTGGACACATATCGAACACTTGTTAGCACAATAAATGAGTTACATACTGGCTGTACAAAGTCAATCTAGGTCGAACATTTGTTAAGTATACTAAATAGACATATAATGATGTATTTTGAGTGCAAAATACATCAAATTCATATTTTTAAGCATATAAATACATAAACATATGGACTTCGAATTTCCTTCTGGTGTAAAAATGTTAAATGTATATTTAAGTAAACGTGTCTTTGCCATGTTCGTGCCCTAGATACTTACAAACTAACCTGTCACAGGATTTGTGTCTAGTATCCATATTAATGCATCTTAGATGACGACTAAGAAGAACGGATAACTCCAAGCACTTACGATTTAGAGCCAAATCTGGATAGGTAATCAGTGGCGGCTTGTCTTGGTCTCCGCAAACTATAACAGACACAGAACCCTGGCCAGTTCGTATATGATGCTCCTGTGAATGACATGAGTGGCATTTGATCAGCAAGATGATATGAAAAGTATCGGGGGGAATCAAAATACTCAAATCAAAAAGAATATAAAGAAGAAACATCTTGTAGTTGTCTCTCCCAATCACATATTATTCCTGTACGAGCTATGGGAGAGTAAAAAGGAAGCCCTTTCGGAAGGAAAAAAGTTCAAATAGTCCAACATTTCCAGCCTATTATATCCTAAAAGAACAGCCCATGTGCATTTCCTTTCAAGATGCCCAAGCTAACTTGTTCCTTCAATCTAGTACAGCTTTATAAAAGTAGAGCAAAAACACGAATGTATATTTCTGCGTTCGAATTATCATTAGCTCAAAAATTATGACAACAGCCAAGATAAATAAGCAACCATATCTATCAACACAAATAAAGTTTCATTACAAAAAGAAAAATAAGAAGCAAAAAAGTGGGTAAGGCGTTGGTTCATTCAGTAATGGGCTTTCAGCGATTAACGATCATATCCTCAAGGGATAAGTTAAGTACTAAGATAAGCAACCAATACTACAAGAAAGCAAATGGAAAAATATCCAACAAAAACAATACCATTTTCAAACTCATTGATAATTGCGAAGTTCAAACAAACAATTCAAAAAACCCCAACTGAAAAACTAAAAATCCTTGAAAAAAACACAAATTAAAGAGATACAAGATGTCTTAATCCTCATAAAAGCTTGACCAGGTGAAAACCCTTTGTCAAAAGAGGTAAAAAGAAAATTGAATAGGAGGAATAACAGGGTTTAAAAATGTCAAGGCCTAGATAACGACGACATAGAACATAATGAAAACAAAAAAGAGAAGGAAAAATTGGAAGGAAACAAAAAGGACCCCAGAAGCTAGAAATAGGAAATGATCAAATCCCATCGTTATCACATCAAGCATTTAAACAAGTAGGAAAAACCACCGATCCCTGAATCAAGAAAGTAGCCTCAAAACCTAACCCATTGCCTAGCTTAATTAATTAGTTCATTCATTTAAGGAAGAAGGGTTGGACTTAATTGTTAATAGCTTCCTAATGAATGGAAGATCCTCGGTCAAACAAGCCATGGAAATGAACTCCAGATCGGAACGGGAAAAAAAAAAGTGGGGAAGTAATAATCCCCAAATAATTTTCTCCTTTATATTCACATCCGAACAAAGCTATAGAATGCCATAAGACACTTCAGCCATAATAAGAACCCCCAGCCCCACAGCCAAAAGAAAACGGGATTTTAAGCCATCAAATCATTAAGAGGAATAAAAAACCCCGCTGAAATCTCTCATCGACGAAAAAGAAAGAACCGAGAAACAAAAAACGATTCAACTGCACAATAAATCAAGCCATTAAAGGAAAACCCTGGTGGAAAAAAGCAAGAAACGAATGAAATTAAGACAAACCGTTCCACCGAGATAGATCTTCTCCATGTTGACGGAAACAGAGTCGTTAGAATCTGCCATGGCCGTAGCTCTGTGTCCGCCCGAGAGCGCTACCACCAAAACAGCCGGTCGCCGTCGGTCGCGGAGGTCCTCCTGTGTCTCTGTCTCTGTCTCTGTCTCGCTCGCTTTTACTCTCGTCTCTCTTCTTCCAGAATTATAGGCTTTGGATTCGTTGGCTTATATACAAAGCGATTCTTTCTGTTCTCTGTCTGTTTTAACAATCTCTTTCTCTAATTATTTTTTTATCTTTTTAATTTTTATTTTTTTCTCTCTCAATTTTTTCGTTTTTATTTTTATTATCTCTCGTCTAACTGGAAAATTTAACTGCGGTTAATTTCCACCGACGCGCTGAGACCCTCCCTCCCAACTGATATTAACCCGTTAACCGTGGTCAATGTCCCGCCAGCTCAGCCTTTAAAAACCGAAAAGGACAAGTGCATGAACTTACCTAAACGTCGCCGTTTTAGTGCCGCCGAAATGGCAGTTCCTTTGCTAAGATTAATTTTTTTTTTGCTAGATATATTTGAAAACCGAAATTTTATGGATATTTATTTTCGAGAATTATAATATATTATAATAATTAATTGTGCATATATCTTAAATATTTGTAATTAAATAATATTTTTTTATTTCATGAATAATATATTTTATTTTATTTGTTAGTTTATATTTTCGACTTGTATTCTATGAATATTAATCAAAATTAAACTTTAGATTTCATTCTTAATTTTTAATATTAAGTAGGTTCCTTTTATTTATTTTTAATTAATATTTGAATTTTTATATTTTAGTTGAAATTAATTTTATCACAGTGTTTAGTCAACTATCTAAATTAAAAGAAAAAAAATTGGTGTATTTAATAGTTTTGAGTGTTTACTAACGTTTTGAACCTTTTAAGTTATAGTACTGACATGCTCCGTACAAAGGCTAACCTAAATCAAACCCAATAAAGATTCTATAGGTTGGAAGCATGCACGGCAAAGCCTCGACCTCAGTTCCTTATTGAAGGGTGAAGATGCTATGGGTCGAGAGCATGCATGGTGTCACAATCGACAATGAGATTGTATATTTGAAAAAGTCATCAGTGACAATAGCTAATTAAAGTGGAAGAGAATATCGCAACCATACTACAAAAAAAAATAAGTTGTGACTCTCACGCGCAAATAAAATAAGATAGCGAGATGAAAGTGACACTCATCCGAACAAGGGAGAGTTGAGATAGACAAGTGTGATAATGCGGCCAAAAATTACACTCCAAAATATTTTGGAATTTAAACAATAGAAATATAATTTAACAAAAAAATAAAAGAAATGATGAGTTAAATGGGCCGTATTACATTGAGTTTGACCAAAAGCTGATGCATACACCTGTCATTGGATACTCTTTTTATGGGATCCACGTGGCCCATACCCCTGACAAATAGGTTCGAGTACGTGTACAAAACAAGTCCTTTAAAATTTCCTTTCATTAAAAAAAAAATGATATTGCTTGCCTTTGATCCGACTCAATTATTAATCATGCCCATTTTAATTATATTTTAATATCAAACTTCACTTACAGTTGGCAATTTGTGAGTGGTTGCCTCACATTCATTCACTAACCTCCCATACATTAAATCATTTTTTTTTTTTAACTTTAATCAAATCGACCTAAGAATATTGTACATTGTTCGGTGACTGACTCTGATACTATTTGTAACGTCTCAAACTCACCGCTAGTAAATATTGTCCACTTTGGCCTGTTACACATCACCGTCAACCTTATTGTTTTAAAACGCATCTATTAGGGACAAATTTTCATACACTTATAATAAATACTCTATTTACCTCTTCAACCGTAAATATAGTATATTTTTATCATTCTTTTACATATATTCATGCTTATTAGTGTTTCGTCCCTTCGCTTCACCTATCTATTAGAGTAAAAAAAACAATAATAAACTTACTCACTCCTTTACTCGAGGGTTGCAATATCACGTGTAAGAATCGATTATATAGACTTGTGAAAAGCTAAGAGGGTTACAGAACATATATATATATATGAACGGGCCATAATAATTATTATTATTATTTGTATATATAGAAGAAAAAAGAACTATTATAATTAGTGAACAAGTATGTCACGGTTATGCTTGTTTAAGACGTGTTGTCTATGATTACATGTTCGTTACATACCAAAACCTATGTTGTATTCACTTTATTGTCTTCATTTACCACTTTCATGATGTATAGTTTATTTATTGTATTTTGTTAGTGTATGACGCGTTGACAGAATTATATCTATGTTTAGTAGATCTGAAACGCCTCATAATGTACTATCGAGAATGCAACTAATCGTCAATTATTTATACTCGGAGTTATATACTATCTAAGTCGTTGTGTGACTTTTCCGCTTGTAAAAAGGATTCATTTTAGATTTAAGATTAATTTCTAAATTTGAGGTTAAATTTTATCAAAATTGATTAAATAATAATAATAAAATATATTTCATAAAAAAAAAAATTTAACATATTTTATTTTCGAACTTTAGGTAAGGAATGATTAATAAAGACAATTTTTTAATTAAAAAAATTAATGATAAACTAACAGTAAAATTAGTTTAAATACAAATTAATACTCGAAAGTCGAAACTCGATTAACAAGAAATAGAAAATTAAAAAAGAAATAAAAAAGACGTGTTTTCTTGCACCCTATTGGATGAAATCGATGGACCTATGTAAATGTACCCGAAGAACCAATTAGATAAAGCCACGTCATCTATGTTATTTATTTATTTATTAGTTTTATTTCGTCCTCTTGAAGACCGAAGCGCCTTTGTTTTCTTCGTTCGTTTGATTGATTTGATTTGATTTGATTTGATTTTGATTAGAACCGATTCCAATTTTCGTCCATTTCGGTGAAAAATCTTGTAGCGTAAAACACTTCTTCCACCATTGTTGGAATCCTCAATTCAAATTCTCTGAATCTTAAACAGAGAGCTTCGTGAAGAAGATGAATCGATTACTGAGTATTGTTTTGGTGCTTCTAGCCATTGCTTGGGTTCCGACGTTTGAGTGTTCGAAGAAGCTATCAACAGCTGCAAGGAGGGAGGACGTTCCGTACATCAAATGCCAGGTCTGCGAGAAGCTTGCTGTGCAGTTGTATCACCAAGTTGAGAAGAAACGAGCTGAGATCGCTCCCAAGAAGGTGATTCTTTATAGCTGATGTTTCATGGATCGGTTTTGGATTCTTTAATTTAGAGATTCAGATTATAATCAACTCCATTCATTTTTTTTCCTGCATTTGAATGTTTTCCCTTTCTTTTGGGGTTCTTGATGTAGATCTCCGAGTATCAAATTATCGAAATAGCTGAGAACGTATGTACTTTGAAGAAGGCAGAAGCTGATTGGATTTTGCAGATTGACATTGTTGAACAAGAGGATAGGCTTGAGGTAAGTGGAACTGAGATGAGATTTTGCTGTTTCAATACAACTAATGAATTTAGCTTTAAAATTTTGGTGACTTGTTATCACTGTTCGGGATTGGTATTTTCAACTTAGAAAATGAATGAAACGGTCCTATGAATCAAAACGAAATTTTCCGTTTACAATTATGATACTCAAAATATGAACGTATTTTGCCGACAAGCAACTCAAAATATGATAAATCTTGCCGGTTTATATTATTTTTATTACTTTATGAACATCTGTAAGCCATAACTCATTGAAGAACTATGTCTTCTTAGCTAGTGGAGCAGAACACCGAAGGACAATGCAATTCAGAGTGCAAGACTATTGAGCGTGCATGTCAAGAGGTATGTATTGCTTTGGCATTGAGTATGATGTTTATTAACCCTTATTAGCTGAAAGAATAAAAAATTAGTACAGCTTCAGAATCTGGGGAGATAAGAAACGAGAATCTCATTGTATTAATATATTATTGATGTTTTTATAAAAAAACCTTGACATAAACTAGTAGGAATAGTGTTCTTACTTCCTTAAGTAGTTTGTTTTTAGTAGATTACAAATCTTAATGAGGTCCACTGATTAGGTAAATGCAATATACACGACCAATACAAATAAATCAAGTAAAAGATGAACTAGAAGATTTTTTTTTTAAAAGAATAGCCAGGAGGAGTTTGCTGAATCTGAAGTGGTGTGTTTTGCTAGTATTGCTTTGACTTCGTGATAGAATAGATTCCCCATCGTGGGTTTACCAGAAAGAAAATATAGCAATTTCTTAAATTTGTTCTGTTGCCTTCGCAGGTCATGGGATTTTCTGATACTGATGTTGCTGAATACTTGTATAGCTCCAAACCAAAGATTGAATCGTTGGTTAACTATCTGTGCAAGGACCTCACTCAATCATGCAGTACTAAGCCGCCTCCAGTTCCAAAGGTAGCAACTAATCACATGCCGGTTTAACTGATTGATGAGATTATCCATCGTTTTTTGGTGTGAGCTAATTGTCATTGTCATTAAAATTCTGGGTTCTGGTACCTATTGGGACTAACTTGCCCTCTAATTATATGTTTTAGTTAAATTCCAATGGTCTGTTATACATTGGTTATTCGTTAGAGATTAAAATAATTTTGAAATCCAATTTGTTCGATATATCCGTTGGTTAGGTTGAGGAAGTGGAATCTCTTTAGGATCTACTCCAGCCAGCCAGCCAGCATCATTTAGAAATGGAGATAGTGAATAATTTTAATGATGCTTGTGGAAAAAATTGGGTTCATTTAATAATCATGTTATTAGTTTTGGTTAAGATGTGGTTTTGAGTTTTTGACATTTTAGTGTATTGAGATTCAGTCTTCTATAGTTGATCCTTGTATTGTATTATGATTCAGGACAGGACTCCAGGCGAGCCCTTCGTGGCCAAGTCAGCAAAGGAAGCCGAGATGGAAAAGATGTTGAGATCTATGGAGGTAATTAGTTCGTTGTTTTAGTGCTTGTTGGTCAACACTTCCTCAATTTCTAAGCCTCACCCACGCTCTTCACCTAAACCAGGGAATGCCAGGAGCACCCGGTATGAAAATGTATTCAAGAGATGATCTAATGAATATGAAGAATTTCGGAGGCGAAGATGACGATGAAGACGAGGAAGAAGATGATAAATTCCCTTCAAATTTGGTACTTGAAACATCTTTTATATGGCCAGAAGTTTCAGGAATTAATTATAAATGTTTTGCATAAACTTATTGGGAAACCTTTCTGCAGGGCAAAGTTTTGAGGGAGAAAGAGAGCAAGAAGAGTGATTGGAAAAACAGGATCACGAAGGGCGTTTCGAAGACAGGGGAAGCAATAAAAAAGCACGCTTACAGAGTCTCTAACAAAGTAAGGCAATGGTGGAGAGCGAAGTCCAGAGGCTTCAAAAGTTCAAAGCCCGCCGCCAAACAAGAACTGTAAAGTCTCTCAGTAACATTAAAGTTTAAATTCGTTGTATTTGCATCGCCCCATTAGGAAGTTAGCTAGTGAAACTGATAGCAAATACAGAAGAGTTCTTGTTCGAATCAATCAATGTTCTGAAATTTTGTAGTACTCTTCAGGAAGACTAAAGCCTTGGATTTGGAAATGTTGTTTTTTTTTTTACAACTTACATTATAAATTGCAAAAACTGTCAGGAATTGGGGGTACATTCTCCAATTGCTTGTGGCAGAAGAGGAACAATAAATTGTATTTAAAGCATCCAGATGGATAAATGAATACAAGCATATCAATAAGGTATAATTGTCAAACCTAATTAATTCCTTAAAGAAGATGTAGCAACACACGAGTACGTAGATTGTGATCGAAAACAAGCCAGTGTTGTTGCACTATTGTTGAATCAACGCATCTTGTAATGTTGAGTCTTCGAGATCGTGCATCGACGTCCATTGAATGAATATTTCAGTACAATATCAATATCGCGAGAATTCTTCTTGTTTGGAGCAACATTCAAGCTACCAGTGATAGCTTCTCCCTCACAAATGGTGAGAACATCTTCCAAGTATAGAACTGTTTGCTTCCAATGTGTAGCTCTTGATCTCGGCCCTGTAACATAATATTGCAGAAGATTCTATCAACTCTAAAACTAAAATTGGCAGGATAAGTTACAAAATAGTAGTCATGAATTACAATAGCCTAAAAATACTTGTTTTCATCCCAGTAGAAATTTACCAGTAGAGAATCCAGTCAACTTATGGCACTTGGTAAAAGATACATCAAAGTAGGCAACAAGAGCATGAATGTAATCGTCACGTTCTGCTATGAGCTTGAATGGGGCAGTAAAGGAAGCATCGCCTGGCGCCATTTTGGATATATCCATCGTCTGAGTGAGACCAACCCAAACATATCATCCATAATGAAAACAGGTATAAGAGAAGGATCACTAAAACCCAAGTGTAAAATACTTCTCTTTTTAGAGCATGGAAAATAGAATCCAAAAAAATGTCATCTATAATCGAAGTTCGTGAGACTAGAACACCAAACATTCAAAACTAGGACGAGATTACAGTCGTCGAAGATTTTCAAGGCGATAAAGATAGAAATAGCATTGGAGGAGATTCAAAAAATTAGATAACTGATGAAAGCTTTTGAAAGTCAAAACTTTGAGAAGTGATAACAAGCAAGAAATGCTCATGTTCAACATAAATATTGAACTTCATTATTTGACCAAGAAACTATGGCAAGCATGACGTATTCAAGTGTCAATTAACTCAGTTTTCAGTGAAAGTGTTTCGTTATCACCTTAAGTAGCTGACAGTTTGTAACAATTTGATTCTGGTCAACAGTGTCCACCAAAGGCTCCACCAAGGCTTGCCTTTTGATGCAGCTCATGTCAAACCCATATACACTATTCCAAACTATTTTAGCATGAAGATGACAAGGAAACAATGTCAGAAAAGATTGCAGCATATATAGCTGAACGATTCAAATAACATTTCTAGCTGAACTCACACTCAATCTTGTCTTCTTTGTAGTCTGCATCCTCAATGGCTGTTAGATACAGAGAAGCTTTGTCTGGTAGTACAAGACCATCATTAACCTGCATGAGGAAACAAAATAGCATATGTTAATATAAGGGACCAGCTGAGATTCCCACATTTGGCTTTCCCCATTAAGTTATTGAGCCTTGGATTAGAGAATGAATGAGTGACATTAAATCATCGCAAGAATACAGAAGCAAATACACAGAACACTCTTCAAACAGATTACTTATGCTAAAATCTCAGCAAATACACAGAACACTTACAAGCCACTTATCACGAGCATATAGGACTGTATTTAACATATTCTCGAACAACAAAAAGTATCCCATCCATTCTGAAATAATTATGTCTACTCTAGCAACAGGAAGCTCAATTTCTTCAATCTTTCCTTTCAGAACGGTTATAACTGCCAAAAAAAAAAAAAAAAAAAAAAAAAAAGGTTTTGTGANAAAAAAAAAAAAAAAAAAAAAAAAAAACAGGGTTTTGTGATGAGAAACTGCTATACAAGAAAAGAAAATAACTGAGAGAATACAATTTTATGAAATTACAACAATTGGGTACAAGAGGAACAAGAGATATAAGAAAGATACCATTAGAAAATCCATTGGCTTCGACTATCTCTTTTGCCATATCAGCCATATGGGAGCACTCGACCTGTAAACGAACACTTCCTTAGAAGCAAAAACTAAGAGAATAAACCGAAGAAAGGGGAAAATAGAAGGCACATTCCCACATCACAAGAACCACCAAACTTACAGCATAAACATGTGCTGCTCCAGCTTTGGCACAAAATAGGGACAAAATGCCAGTCCCTGCTCCCACGTCAAGGACAACTTTATCTTTGAATAAAAACTTATTTTGATAAATTACATTTTGATACGTCTTAGTTCTAACTGAATCCTTCAGCATTTCCTGCAACAAGAAAAACAGCCATGCTAAATTT
This sequence comes from Cucurbita maxima, assembly GCF_002738345.1. Classification (NCBI taxonomy): domain Eukaryota; kingdom Viridiplantae; phylum Streptophyta; class Magnoliopsida; order Cucurbitales; family Cucurbitaceae; genus Cucurbita; species Cucurbita maxima. Next base: position 3,970,643 of record NW_019272018.1, read on the forward strand.
CTGTAAGGTACAATATGAAAAATAACTCTTTCGGCTTGCATCCATGTCGGAAACTTACTTCGTGAATGCCTGCACAAGTAAAACGAACAAATTACAAAAAAAGTAATTAAGCTTTCACTTTCAGGATCTTACTTGAAGATGAATAACAAATTGTGAACCAGAAGTCACGGAAATTCCCAAAAACAATAAATGGATGAACTAAAACACAGCATAATAATAAACACATTCACGCAGACTTTTCCCGTACTAAACAGCAAGGAGCGTTCAACATATGTCCAAGGACAATATATTTTTTTTTAACCAAGGATAGTAACAAAGAACTTTGAGATGTTAAACCTAAATCGCAATTCAAGTAAATCAATTACTAAAAGGAAGTGCAGGTTTAAAGGCTTGTCCCTAGACTATATTCCAAAATACAGTAATGATAGAATCTAGAACCGACGGTGAATCAAACTAAATGATATATTCGAAATAAGGAAGAAGAAAACATCCACAAATCAGCAAACCGAGAGGAAAAACCATTACCGAAGTGAGAGTAGGAATCGAAGTAATAATCAGCGCTGGTTTTATCATCTTTGTCATCCAAGGACTGGGCAGGCTCACACGCGGAGTCTTCAATGACTCTGTTGGAGTCGTCGGCTTCACACATGGACTCGTCGATGTTGGAGCTCTCAGTGGTTTCTTCAATCAGAGATTCGTCGTCGTCTTCGAAGCGAATCTTGGAGCCCTGGGGCTGAGGCAGGCCATTGAGGGTGGATGAGCTGTGATCACCATTTTTCCGGCGACCCATGATGGATTGGTTGCAGAGTAAACGAATAGATTAGGGCTTTCGGGTGGGGTTTTAGTGTAGAGCAGTGTTTCGCCGTAGAACTCAACTGCGCGGCTATGAGCGAGTTTTTGAAGTGATTTTAAAGCAGCGGACTAGTTGTGTTCCACGTTCATGAGTTTATTTCTTTTTAATTAATTAAGTAATTAGTTTTAAATATATACAACAAATGTAGGGCAAAAAGTAACACTTCCAGCTTGAACAAAAATAATACCCGTATCATAAATTATTTTTAAAAAATAAAATAAGCTTTGTTATGATTTAATTACCTTAAATTAAATTTTGTTCCTTTAATTGGTTTTTTTCTATGGCTCTTTGTTATGATTTAATAGGTTGATCTAAATTCAATTGGGTAAAGTGTAATAGTGTTAAATTTTAAGTTTTATTTTTTTTTTATTAAAAATAGTTTGCTTGATAATTCAATAAGTCTGCCACGTGTAGGTTCTTTAACAACCCTTGGTGCGTTTTCTCTGTACAATTACGGATTTGATGTCTAATTGTCTAATTGTCCAGACAATGTGGCTCGCTTTTTGTAAGTAATGGGGGAGAGGACTGAAACATATCACTAGTAAGATGGGTAATAGTAATGGGGAAGAGGGCTGAAACATACTACTAGTAGGATGGGCAGTTGGTCAGATCTAGTATGGATTGTACATGTACAATAGTTGGAGTCAGCCTCTTTCACCTAGCATTATGACAAACCTATTATTTTCGTTCCAAATAATATTAAAGAATGGATGGGTAATATTAAAGAATTAACTTTAATATTAATTCTAGTATGGATGGGTAATATTAAAGAATTAACTTTTAATCTTCAAAAACTAAAAACGTTACCAAATCTGTGCTAAAAGATGTATACTGGAACCGAATAATTAATTCAAGTCATTAATACAACGTACTAATAATTAAAATTGAAATATACTCCACTACACAAGACATTTCACCTAGCATTATGACAAACCTATTATTTTCGTTCCGATGAAAAGTTTTAACTCTTTTCTCCACATTGGGAAATAGCCAGGATTTATTCTAGATATAATTATTATTATTGGAGATAAATAACTTTTGTCTAAGAACTGAATTCAGGTCAGAGAGTTTAGTTTAGAACATAAGGGTAAAATGGGGGATGCAGGAGCACCTGATGCCAGTCGAGTACTGGACGCAGCGCATGCAACTAACTCAAGAACACCACTGGAATGACATTCCCGGCGCAGCACTTTTTATTTACTATATAACGACTGACGACTACCCTACTCGGCGGCGGCAGATTTTTTGACAATTGGCCATGGACCTCCGGCCATAACTGCCTCTATTTCCGGTGTTTCTCGAGGACAATTTGACATGTTCCTGCAGCCATTGGCAGTGACTAGCTGCAAAAGCCAAACAGAAGACGTCAAATATGATTCTACGGTTAAATTAAAATTGAACTAACCAAAAACATTGCTCTGTATTGGTTTTTTTAAATGAAAAAATTAATATCCAAAACCAATCTTAACACGTCCTCAATTAACTACTAAAGTAGCTATGTTGGTCTCTTCAACCATTATTGTGGTAGTTTTTTTATTTTACACAAGAAAATTAAGCCAACGATCATTATAGTTCAAACTAACGGAACTGACTCAATAAGAACAGTTTCAGCCGGTGTCTATTACCACAAGGATGACGGAATTTGTTAATAGAAGAAGACGTGGTCATATGTCAAGATGTAATAAGCATAAGTTTGGAAGGGAATGTGTAGTGTACCACATCACTTTCAATTCGAACACCACCAAAGCCTCTAAATCTGTTCAGTGCTTTGACATTGAAAAACTTGGAAGTTTTGCTATTCTCCAGGGCCGGGTCTAGTAATGCATCAATGAAGTAGCATCCGGGTTCCACAGTAATGACCTGCAAATTAGCAAGAAAATTAAACTTTGTATTGTTTTCATTCCTAAAATGCATTATAGCAAAGATAACACTTTGAGACTCGATATTGTAATGATGTTTACATCTTCAATCACAAATGTTCTATTCACACTGGATTCTTGACTCCAGCACCAACTTGCATGATTGAAAATAAACATAAAGACATGGAATGAAAACGAGGAAAGTAAACATAAAGACAAGGAACGAAGACGAGTATTGAATTAAGTAATATAATGAAAAAATATTGATAATATCCTCTCCCATCCCTATAACCAGAAACGCTTAGAAAACAAGAAAACAACACATGACTGTAACCTTAGCCAGAATTGAAACAATATTTTGAAACCACACATAAATGATCGACTCGCTGTTGCGTGCAGCTTGCACTTTTCTGCACAGTCCATTTCTTTCCCTCTCGAAAAAGCCCAAGAACAGGACAAGGGGAAAAAGGGGCCACAATGTCTTTAATTTTAAGCTGGGGTGACTCTTTCTTTAAACTCTCTTAAATAAAGCCCTAATTTCTTTAATTATTCATACTTCCAATTTCCAAATACCATGTTCTCTTATATATTAAATCATATCTATTAATTTTAAATAATATTTTTGTATGTCTTGCTTAGCTCCAGAGGATAATTGTGCACCTCACCCTTCAAAAACACTGACACTACTAGGTAATCTAGCAAATAATTTGTTATGGTAACTTATGACTAGTAAGGAAAAACCAAAAGCTACGGCTATAACTAACCATTCCTTCTTTAAGATTACGGACTGTACGTAAAGAATTTAGCCCTGGTTCTTTAGGCCTCTCCAAACCCTGTAAAAGCATGTCAAACGTTATGAATTGAAAAAGGCTTGCAAGCCAATTGAACTTTTATTTTTCCTATTCTATATGTTCTCATTTTAACCCATTTGTCATTTTATTTTTCCTAGTTTGTAATTGTTTTGTCGTATGCACAAATGTGAAGTAGAGATAAATAACATAAAGCAAATAATCATCCACTGGAACCTGCAAGTAACCTCCAGGATCATGAGTATCGATACCAAGGAAATGTCCCAAACCATGTGGCATGAATACAGCCCCAAGATGCTCAACTATCATGTCCTTCACATCTCTACAACAAAATAACTTCTCCTTATTCAAACAGAAAGCAGACTACAAAAGATTAAATATATATATATATATACATAGGTTTGGGGTGGGGTCAGGAGGAGAATGTACCCAACAAGTACAGAACCCTCGGTCAATGACTCAAGAATAGTCTTCTCGGCTAATCTGGTATATGAAAAGAATGTGAATAAGAAAGCATTTTACCAACATTGACAAGATGTACAAGCCATAGATAAAAATATTGAGACAATAACAGTTACATGTTAGAAACACTGTCAATTAGATAACATGCAAACAAAAACACATACGCACGAAAGTAAAACAGCATTTAAACTGCAACATTTTTAAAAAAATATCCATGCATGTTTATTTACGAGCACCACAACTAATCTCATGAAACAATCACCGGACATTACAAGATTTAGTTGTAAAAAAACTCTCCAAGTCTTTTACTATCTTAAGTAGCCACCATAGGAACTCATTCCCCAAAGTCGATTTACCATCATCACACGTCATAATGACAACTAGGCCAACCCAGCAACTAAAGTATGTATCTAATCTAATGAATGAAAAAGTCAGGCTAGAGATGGCATAAAAGAAGAGGAAAGTGGGCAAACAAAGTATCGCTATTCCAAATGACAGCTTTTGTCGCATTTATAAGCTAACTGGCGACAAAAGTTTAATTACAGGGGAATTTTAACCTTTACCATGTGTAGATTATACAAGCAGATTTATGTATCTCAATTTCTCAGTAAGAAAACAATCATTTAGACCTTTTCTTCACCACCTGATGTAAATGAATTGCATATAACATCCACGGTTACACCTCAAACTATTTTGTATGCTCAAAAGAAAATCAGAGCAGGGATATCAATAAAAAGCTTACTTGTGCATTTCAACCCAGTTTATTCCCGGTTTCATAACCGATATAACAGAATCGTGAGCCTTGAGGACAGCCTGCAACACAGGGACAAAAAAAAGAGGTAACCTATCCTTGTGCCAAGGGAATAGCAGAAAAGTTGTGGATTGCATTTCAAGAGGAACATACGTTATATATCAGCGATTGATCATTTGTAAATTTACCGTTCACCTGCGACAAGGATGAACATATGTTATGGAAATTCAAAAAGATTGATATAAACTAAATGATAAATTAAAGAAAGTTTTACTTGGAAGCGCAATAAAATGCTTTACTTCGAAAAGTAGTTGCCTAATTTTTCCATGTGATTTTAAATCCTAATGAATTCATTTATATGTTATCCATTAAAATAAAATAACAGAAAACCTGTTTCAAATTTTCCTTCGACTTTTGAAAAATCCCAAACTAGTTGGATTTCACAAGATTTCAAACCAAAGAATTTCAAATCATTTCTAGTTTTTCAAATCACATAATCTAATATAATTTCTTTGACATTGATTCCTAAAAGTGTACAGCGTAGAATAATATTAACTTCACTTAAAATGAAACAGCATATAATAAATGTCACCCACTGGGAATGAACAAGTAATGTCAGATGCATAAAACTGGTATTCTGCTCCCATATCAAACAAAGCCATATCACCATCTTCCAACGTCTGCATTAGAATAAATAAAATTTCTTTTTGGAATGCTTCACAAAAGATTCAATGAGGAATTAAGGATTACTGTATTCTACTTGGAGAAATTAAGGATTACTATATTCTACTTGGAGAAATTAAGGATTACTATATTCTACTTGGACATCAACAGAATATTAACTTCAAAGGATAAAATTATTTTAATTCAACATACTCTGTCATTTGGAGCTGCCGCATGTCCATAGTGAAGAACAGCACTGCAACACAGAATACCATTCGTACATTAGCATCAATCTCACCGACATAAAAATATAGTTTTAAAAAATAAACAATTCGAATCATCCATCCACAGTCCAGAACAGCCGCTGGCTTCCCCTCCCCCAAAAGAGTAAATAAATAGGTCCATTAACAAAGTCATGCAGCCAACATCAAGTAAAGAACTAAAAGCTTAAATGATCCTACGGCATCCAGTTTGAAAAAACAGGTAGTTGTTTAGCAGACTTGCCTATTTTCTCCAGTGGCACATATACAAGTGTATGAGCAGTGCCTACATCCACCATACATGTAAGTGTGGTGAAGAAATAAGCTTTCCAATTGATATTCTTTCATGCCCGCCTTGATATTTTTCATAACCTGAAACAAAAGCATGCTTAATCTTTCACGTTATCAATTCAACCTCTCAGAACTTCCACTTGTTCTCATAAATATAAATATTAAAAATAAAAGCATAAGCTGAGCACTTCAATGAAAATACATATGTCATGAGAATTAATCATCGAAATGGCTACCTTTATCTATTAGAGATGAGCTGTTACCTGAACATGAGCTTCTGAGCTAATATCGTTGGCAAATTGAATAAGAGCAAGCTCCAGCTCCGATTTCACAACACGACATTCAGTCAAAATAGGATGCAAGGTATTCAAATCAATTTCAAACGTGTCAATACCCTGAAACGGATAAGAATTAGATGAAGAAAGTCTAAAAATGATCAGACCAAAGCTAGAAGTCTGATGCAAGTTACAACAGTAAGGGGCCCATTGATAATGCTTATCTGCTGTTTCTTGTAATCTATTATTTCAAAATTGAAAGACACCTTTTAGATGAGCCCCTTAAATACTATTATGCACCTTTGTACTCCGTGATATTTAATCAGAAATTTATAAGCTAACAATGAAAGATACAAAAATTTCTCAACTATTTTCTAAAACTGAAATAAATGATCAGGAATCCAAAAGAAAGATTTTCTTTTGCAAAAATCCGCACAGTATTAGTAGCTCCAGAAATGGTAAATAAAAAGTAGAAAACAGAGTTCAAGACATCTGTTCTCCAAAAGTATAACACAAAATAGAAGCACAACGAATGAACCTTGGAAAACCAATGGCCTTGAACTTCGGAAGACTCGTGGACCATTCCAAAATCGAGATATAGAAAATGCAGTAATTCCTCAATGATAAACTCCAACGAAACCAAATAGCTTACTTTACAATTTCAACAAATATGTAGGATAAAGCATAAAGGTGGGAATTGAACCTCAAAATTTGCGGGTACTGAAAAATTGTTGCTGTCAGTATTCAACCCACGTAAGAGAAATAGTAAAGGTTTCTCCAACTCCTGGTATTGTTCGTGCAAAATAGCTGCAATTTCATCTGTATAGTATGCCATACTGACCGCATATTTTTCCTATAAAACATATTCAGTACAATCAGCTAATAAGACAAGGCGTAATGCACCAAGTGCAGGTTATCACACACCACCTTGAAATATGACAAAGGCTTTATTTCTCCCGACCATACAGCATAATCAGAAGGCAGCTTTGGAGCGAACAGAATTGACTTTCCACTGGCAATGTCCTATACAAATTTTGTGTTACAAGACAATAACATGGATATGTGATACAGTTGTAATAGACCTACAAGGAATGACTTCATTTTCATTGAGTACATGTGTCAAAACAGCTACACAGTAATGAAACAACTATTGTGTGAAAATTTTGCAAAATAAAACAATTTAATCAAATAATTACATTTAACACACTGCAAGTATCAAGTAAAAATGTACAAACTCCAACATAAAGATTAGTATCAATATTAAACAATTAACATTAAAACGTTCAAGGGAGTAATCGGCTTACAATAGCGCCAAAGAATCCAGGCTCTATCACTCCAAACAGATAAGCAAAATAACTCTCTTGCCTGCAAATTAAACCAACCAAAAGGATCAAACGTGTCTCACGATGACTATACTGAAAAGCAAAAGGAATTTGCAAGCATATTGAGCTTCGAGTAACACTCAGATAAATTATATCATTCAGGACGGCGACGTAATATAAGTGTTAACAATTTAATGTCTATAATCATCTGTAAGTGGCGCGGCACACAATTCAATAACTAGTCCTAAAACAAGTGTGGCTCTAGACTATTTGCAACGCCGCGACGGATAGAATATCAGAGGTTAGGACATAATTTGAGATACATTGCAATATCAAAAAACTGAACTGTGCTTACAGCGAATATCAGAAACTTTAAGACTTTCATCATCAAGTACCTGAAGAGTTCAAGATGGTCCGTATCGTAGCGCGTTCGCTCATCGCCTCCCTAACAAATCGTCACAATCAAGGAAATGGAATAAGGAAAAAACTACGGAATGTTACAAACACAAAATTAGGGCATCGTGTTGTGAATTGCAGATAAGATTACCTGAAGCAACACAATGCCCTTGAGAGGACGAGCGGAATCGGCAAGGTGTTGGCGTGAGGACTTAAGCAACTTTTCTCTATTGGTGACGTAAAGCTCCACCGGCACCGGCGGAGGAGTAAGAAGCGAAGCCGAAGCCATGGAAGTGGCTTCAACAATCCGACAAATCAAAGTGGCGTCGATACCGAGGAAGCTCAATCGGCATACCGTAAGATCACCGTAAGATCACCGTAAGATCACCGTAGACAGTGAGGAAATCGGAACGATACTATTCTCTTACCCCGGGATTAAATACTCGATCCATTATCCATATTGAAGTTTGATGGAGATATTAGTGGTCTTCATCGAATTTGAGATGTTTTTTTCAGTTAACAATCATAAAAAGTTTCATCCATTATTATTTTTTATTTATTAGTATTAATATTATTATTATTATTGTGATGAAGCACTGTAAATTATCCAAATATGACCTTAACTTAACCACCCACAAATATTCAAAATATATAACAATATAATTATAATAGAAATCACTTAAAATTAATCTATATCTTTTCATTACGAGCATGGAGAAAAGTGCATGCATACGCTGGCATGGAGAAAATTGCAAGCATGCACAGACTAAAGAGCCTTGAGTACTTGGTCGCGCAGATGGAATGACACAGACCGATCATACTTCTGCAATGATCACCAAGCAAGGAAAGTTACAAGATGAAATGAAGAATGCTAAAAATCGGGGTTGCAGTTAATGGTGATATCGCTAAGATAGCACAGATGACTATGCAACCCACTTTATGAAAACGTGTCATTGATGCCCAGAGATCTGATGAACACCTAAACAAAGTGTGGAGTCAGACTGGGGCGGAAAAAAAACCAACTAGGTATTTTATCTCCTCAGACGGGGGCTTGTAGTGGCAAGACTACCTGTGTGTTCCCGAGGAAATCCTAAAAGAAATTTTAGCTGAAGCCCACAATACATCTGATACGTTCCACCTAGGATGTACGAAGTTATCTGAAGAGAGACATGGCGGGTTTCATAAGACGATGCTGCCAGCAGGTGAAGGCATCAAGATAGTGCCCAACAAGATTGCTACAACCATTAAATGGGAAGTAGTGTGTATGGGTTTTATCTCGAGTTTGCCAAAGTCTAAGCAGAGTCGTAACGTGATTTGGATAGTTGGGGTAGACCAACCAAGACAACTCACCTCATCTGGCCTCATCCCAGATGGTTAAAATACAAGTTGCAATCCCTTCAAAATCCCAAAAACAATGACGAAGAAGCCCATGCGATCGGCGAACGAGCCAATGAAACTACTAGATCATGAGGAGGAGAACAGAGATTCAGAGCAACAATCCAAAACTGTCGTGGAGAAGTCTCAATTGCAGACATTGAAATCGTTGAACAAGCACCTTTTGAAGGAGACACATGAGAGAAAGGAATTTGGAGCTCTGGTTCAGGCTAAAGAGGGTTTGGAGCTCGACTTGAAGAAGAATGCCGACAAGAAGAAACAGAGTCAAATGGATGAAGTGGGAGATAAGATTTGTAGATTAGTTGAGAGTGAGAGATTGAAGAATGTGGAGATTGAAAGATTGAAAGATTGAAAGATGAGAATAATGGGCTTGCGTTGAAAGTTGAAGAAGAAAGGGAGAAATGGATGAAGGTTTGTTATGAGACGGATGGAATTAAGGCGGATTCTAATGGATTGTTTGAGGAAATAAGAGATTTGAGAAAGAAAATGATTGAAGTGGAGAAGAATGAGAAAAGAGTTTTAGAAGAGATAGAGGACTCGAGGAGAAGTTGTCAGCTCAAAAAGTTGGAGAGTGAGATTATGAATAGGAATCTGTTGAAAGAGAAAAATTGGTTATTGAAGATTTGACGTGGCCAACTCAGATTCGAAAATGAAGGAGAAAGATGCACAGATGTTACCTCAACAGGTAGATTCAGTTGATGTGAATCTGAATCGAGTTCAACAGGAGGCAGTGAGTTTACGACGCACGATTGAGATAATCACTCGTGATAGAGCTGAAATGGAGGAAGCAAAAATGGAAGTGGAAAATGTCATGGACTTACAAAGGGAATTGAATAAACTAAACGAAGCTATGAAGTCTGAGTCAAGCGTAGCTAAGAATCAGAGAAATAAAGAGGTGGTGTTACAGATGGGATGTTCTCGAGAAAATTCAAATGAAGTCTCACCAGAGAAGGACAATTCCATTTTTTCGCTCGAACAAACAAAAGAGAAAACGAAAACATAGCAGTAAGAATAATTGAGTATGATCATCTAAGTTTATGAGAAGTTTTGCTGATGAATAAACTTAAATGTATGAGAGAGAAGAAAACGATCCCGCATAAAGAAAAAAACTTTATAAAAACTATAGAAAGGGTTTTACCTATCGTTGTAAAAGGTAGAGACAAAAGAACCCGAGAGAAAAGAACTTGTCAGAGTTAGTGTATAATACAAAAAAAACCTTTAGAGAGCTTCTTTGTCTCCATGTCTCTCTTCGACACCCTTTAAAGTTTCGTGAAAGTTATTTAACTGTTAGATTCAAAGCGAACGTTTTTTTCTCAAGTTGGTATCGGAACAGCTTTATTTTTCTACCAATTGTGTCAAACCAATTTATTTTCTAAAGTTACAACCGTAAGGGCGTTACTATTGATAATGCTTTTAACTTCCAAATTCTAATTTGATAAATTGAAAATAGAAAAACATACTGTCCAAAGGGAGTAACGAGATGTATCTGCGTCTTGTAATCTATTATTTCAAAATTGAGAGACACTTTTAGATGAGTCCCTTAAATACTATTATGCATCTTTAATACTCCGTGATATTTAATATGGACGAAAATTGTCTATCGATACTTCATAAATTATCTACCATTATAACTTCTTTATATATATATTTTTGTAAAAAAAAATTAATTTTTTTTTAATATTATCATTTACAAATATCTATAAACATTTTATATATTTTTTTGAATGAGTACCCGCTTAAAATGTTTATAGATAATTTATGAAATATCGAACAGTTTTTGTCCATATTTTAACCATAATAAAATTTTCAATTTTTTTTTTAAAAACTGTAAAAGGAGGTTAATATTACTATTAAAATTTTATGTTTTTTTTTACACAGTAAAAGTATATTTTTATTAATTTAATATAAATGAGAGAATTTTATCCTAAAAATAAAAATAAATAATAATAAAAAGTCTTTGGTAGGTCAACTACCCTTTTTATTAATTACTTCCTATCCTTATGCTTTTGTTTTCACTTATCTTTCTAATTTTTACCGACACTTTTATTTTAATTATAAAAAAAATAAATATTTATTTAATATTTTATCATTTGAAAAAACATTTAATTTAATAAAAAGTAATTTATTAATTATTTGGTTATAATAAAATATTTGGACAACCAACGTATACAAATTAGCCAATCTTTTTTGAGTGACCTAATTTTATTTTAAGTGGTTATTTTTAATATATATTAAATTAAAACGCTATTATAAAAAAATAGTAATAAATTAAATTAAAACTTATTTTTAATTACAATTTACCTCAAATTTTCAATATTTGATACTTTTAACCTTAATTTTCTTGTCGTGAGTTTTTGATATATCAAAGTCGAGTTTTCGGTGTGAATTTCCGACATAACAATTTCAGAGAGTCCAACTCCGATATTTTCCTTATTATTAGCCATTGATTTCAAGAATAGGAGAGTAATAAGAGAAGGAGAGGTGAAATTTGAATAGAAAATTGTAACCAGCTCCTCTGTAAAAAATGTAGTCGTGAGCGTGTCAAGATCACGACGCCGCACAGTAAAAAATGTAGGACCATGGCACTAAGCGAGCTGGAACATACAAACACGCCAATCTTGATCTTTTCATTTCCATATCAAATTATGTTTTCATGTTTCGTTTCTGCCTACAAACTGTTGGATGAAATGACTATGAAGCACTATAATGCCATCCACTGCCATTTGATATAGGAATTTGACCACTATAGATGATGACATTAATGTCTGATTGCTGTTTGCCCAAAAACAAAAATACTTACATCTTTTAAGGTGTTTAATGGTGTTAAAGATATTTGGAAAAGGAATTTCAGCCGCCCGTTAAGGGGTTGATGGTAGGGTTATAAGTAAGGATTACTATCTCTGTTGAAGAATCGTGATTTCTAAATGATATCAAAGTCATGCCCTTAACTTAGTCATATAAACTTAATCCTCAAACGTTGCTGCTTGATATTAACAATCTTGATACAGTCTTGGTAGTAGCAATGGCAGGAGTGATATGTTTTGTACCCAATTTGTTCTCCAGGCAACCCAACCAGCCTGGCTTGCAACAGAGGTTATGAGCCTATGCATTGGAACTCATGAAAAAGTGGTTTTGTATTTAGTTTTTGCATTTTCTTATGGACCAGAGATAGGCCTTCGTACCTTCAACCAACCTCATGATTGATTGATTGTTTTATTTGCTTTTCATTCTTATAAAGTGTCGCATGTAAAAACACGACAGCACAACGAATGATAGAGAGAAAAGTGTTGTTTTCTTCTTTCCTTCGCATTATTCTATCTTATTCTGTTTTTAGCCATTGAAATTCATGACAATTAATGAGCGTAACTTAATCACTCCTACCTTCTTTCACTCCTTAACAAGGTAAATGAGAAGAAGGTAAAGCATATGAACCTATTTATTCTTTTACTTTAAACAAAGACGACAAGATCTTTCGGTCTGCGTGCGTAGGAGTAGTTCAAACAAAAAAGAGTTTGGTCTGAATTCAGGTTCGGCCTGTCCGTCTGCTGTTAGGTCCGGGAATGGCGCTAGGCAAGGGTGCCGCTATGCCTCTCAAGTGTGCTTCATTAAACCCAAAGTAAGAGTATCTATTTTTTATATTTGAGTGCTTAATTAAACCGAAATTGGCGAGTAAGAGTACTAGTAAAAGTCACTCCTAACAAATATTCTATTATTTTTTAGATTTTCTTTCAAAATTTTTAAAATGAATGGTTTAGTAGAGTTATTATATCTTGACTAGAGTTCACTATTAACCGATATTGTCTTTTTTTAATATATTTTGCTTCGAAATTTGAAAAACAGTGTCTATTAGTGAGAGATTTCCGTACCCTTATAAACAATGTTTGGTTCTCCTCCCCAACTACGGTGAGATCTCACGCAAATATACTTCTTTAAACTTTAATTTAAAAAAAAAAGAAAAAAAAACTTTCATATTATGTCTTCACGAGAGTTCCTCATCCTCTCCATGAAAGAAAGTATTCTCTTGAGAGCAATCTGTAGGGTTTCTTCACTCATGTTGGCAAAACAAACTCTGAACCATCCCGGTTCAGAGCAATGACAGGAAGAACCGGGCGAAATATTCAATTTCGCTTCCTTCAAAATACACTTCCAAAGCTCAATTTCACCTTCTCGTGTAGGATTCTTTTTCAACAATGGTCTCAAATTCATCCAACAAAACAAACCGGCATTCCCTTTCAAGCACTCAATCCCAGCCATTCGCAGCCCTTCAATTATCATCTCATAACGCTTCCTGAGCCGATCCCGGTTCATTTCAATATACTTGTCTATAAACTTCTGGTTCGACAACATGGCCGCTAAAAACCGCTGCGTTTGTGAAGAAATCAACGTGAAACTCGACATCCGGCGAGCCGTGGTCACAACTCTGTCATTGTAAGAATAAATTGTCCCAACTCTAAACCCCGGAAGGCCGAGATCTTTTGAGAGACCATACACAATATGAACCCGGTCGGCATTCTTATTACCACGGGATTCCAAAACCCCAGCAACGCTGGTGAACTCGGCAGAGGAGAAAACCGAACCGGAATAGATTTCGTCGGAAATAAGGTGGATGTTCTTGTCTGTAACAAAATCCAAAACCTCCTCAATTGTGGACCGTTGGATCGTTAATCCAAGTGGGTTGGATGGATTTGTGATAAAAACTCCTCTAACTTTGATCTTCATAGCCATTGCACTATCATACGCAGCTTCCAAAGCTTGGCGAGTTACTTGAAAATCATTAGAACTATCACAATGAATTGGTATAATCTTCACTTTAGTTCTCCATCTCAGATCCCTGTCAAATCTGAACCAAAAAAAACAGAACTTATATTAGTGCATGCAAATAGACTCTCCACGCTCTCGTTCTCTGGTACAACTTATTAGAATCACATAATGATGCACACACTCGATCTAGATGATATATAAGTTGTTAGGATAAAAGTTAAAAGTCGAGCCTCGATTAAATTAAGGGGAGATGGTTCGAGGGCTCCATAGATCTCAGGGAGCCTAATACGTCTCCATTAATACGAGATTTTTTTAGAAACTCAAATGAACAATATCATATTATTGTGGAAGTCGTGATTCTTAAGAAATACCTAGTTTTTGATAATCTTACCCGGGATAGTAAGGAGTAGGAAGAAGCAAAGCGTCGCCAGGGTTAGCCAGAATGATAGTGAGAAGCTCATTAGCCGCCGTAGCACCGGCAGTCAAAACAACCCGACTTGGGTCAAATTTCACAGCTCCATCTCTAATGCGTTCCATAAAAGCAGCCATGGCGGTTCTAAAAGAGAGCAGCCCATGATAATCTTGAAACAAAGCGGTTTCTCTGAACTCAGAAGAATCCGGTCCAGCTTCTGAATTTTGCTCTAAATATTCCTGCAGCAAGTCAAGAGACACCTGTTCCACGAAATTAAATATCAAAACCCTAAAATCCACGTAAAAAAAAAAAAACACGTTCATTCTTTGTTTGTTTTTTAATCACCTGATTTTCTGCTAAGCCCATTTGGATAATCCCAGAAGGATTGGTGGATTCATTATAAGGAACTTCATTGTAAGCTTTCCAGCCGACAAAATACGGCGAGTTTTCGCCGTGAGTTTCCGACATAGCAATTTCAGAGAGTTCAACCTCAAGGTTTTCCTCATTATTGGCCATTGATTTCAAGAAGTAATCTGAGAGTAATCGGAGAAGGAGGCTGAGGTTTGAATGGATCTCAGGGGAGGCTCCTCCATTTATAGCAAACATTTGTCATTTTTGTTTCAAAATCCCAAGTGCATGAACTTGACCACTATTCATAATAATACTGAAATTAATGTCTTGTCCTCGTTATTTTGTTTAATTTTGGTTTGTTTCTTCCTTCATATCCTTCCCCATATCCCCTACTTGACTCCTGCTTGTCCAAGGGAAAAAGCATCATGATATTTTTTCTCTTTTCAAGTCTTTGAGAATCAGAAATATAAAAATAATTGGTAAGATGAGTTTTCTTATACTTTAAATTTAAACATGATACGAGCTAACCACTCGTTACTACTCACCATGAAAATATAAACTAATTAAATATTGAATATAAAATATAATATACTATAAATCAAATCATAAAAGAAAGAATATTAAGATATAATGTCTCCGATATATTCCATAAATAATATATCTCAACACTCCCCTTAAATTGAGAGTCTATGTCAATCACATCTAACTTGTCTTTACAGTGTAGGTCAATAACACTCACATTGTCTTTGAGAAGAGAGTGTAGGTCAATAACACTTTTGTTTTCACAATAGTAAAAATATCCGTAAAAAATAGACTGCCTTTGATTCGTTTGCATTTTTAGACTTTCAAGAAATTATTGAATTTACAAGAAAGATGCAAAACTCAGAAATATACCGGAATGATTGACTCGAGGATTGGTAACTTGTCCCATTTAATTTGATTTGGAACAAGTGAATCTCCTCCCTGATCACTTTTGGGTTCATGCATAAATGATTTATGCCAAAATTTGTAATTTGTTTCATATAATTTGATTAGAACAAGTGAATATCTTTGGCGATAAGAGTGGTGAACATAATAACGATGTGTTGAATAAACCTTCAAAGTTTTGAAGTTGGATAATAACACCAAGATCGGTACTTTGGATCACTTGAGAGGTTGTGAAAGAAAATACGAACATCTTGAATATGTCACCTTTGAACTTGGTGAGAAATTTGAAGATGCTTCCAACGTATTCTTGATATTGGATGATTGGCGGTTGTAAAGGTTTCACTGATTGAGTTAGAATTTGGGTTTACGTTTAATACTCCCCTTGGACTTGGAGTCCAAAGGGTATTATGAATACCAAGACCGGTGCTCTCATACCATGTTAATGTTAAAGAATGAGAAATAGAGGTTATAAGCTTTAGAATACCAAATGAAAATCAAAGGGGATGAATGAAGCTTTAGGGGAGTAATGATTGGTTATTCTGTGTGATTTGATTTTGTACCCCTGAGGAAATCAATGCTTGCCACCGCAACAGAGGTTATAAGCTTATACATTGGGACTCATGAAGATGGGACTTTGGAATAAACTAGGATTCTTTTGTTCTTGCTTTTGTTCTTGCTTTTGTTTTTGCTCTCTTTTGTGCGTTGGATAAGGTCCTCTTTCATTAATGGCTCTCTTTTGTCATGCATCATATGTGCGCTGTCCCATTCTTAGTATACTAAAGTGGCAACTTCACACTATATTTGGCTGCTGTGACTGTAAAACGTGTAAGAACTGACCTAAAACAATCTAGCCCACATGCTCATATCTTTCTGCCCAAATTTCACATTCTCACTTGACTCAAACTATTTTGATTGATTGGGTTTACTTCTGATTTTATCTTATTCGATTCTATTCAAATAACTTGGATAAGTTTAGTTTAGTTAATAATTTATAAACACGAACATAATTTAATGGGTCAAATTATTACCATGATTTTAGTAGGCACATATTGGGTCGCGTCCGGGGTGCACGAAGTCAAAGTCCTAAGAAATGATGCTTGAGAAGTCATGAATTTGTTTCTCCAACTACAACCAAACTCGATCTACAATTTATATTTCCTTTTACATGTGATGGTAATTTGTTTATATCATCGTCTCTTCTACTTTTGCGTTATAGACCGTTTGATTGCTATTTTCTAGGTTTCATGCTTTTACAATACCATTCTTCCTCCAATAGAGTATTGTGTTAAGACACCCTTGGAACAAACACAGGAGAGCTCACGTTTCCATACTACGTTCAGTCATCAATAAATTTAAAAAACTCGATATCATTAATTGTTGTATATCGAATATGTATATGTTTATCCATTTTGAGTTCGATAAGTTCAATTTTCATACGAGAATAAACATATAAAAAATATATTTTAACCCGAACCGACCCCGAACCCAACCAAAATAGGCGGGATATTTCCACCAATGGACTTAACTTATTTTACACGTTACAATACGAGTGTAAATGTACTACACATGGTTTTAGAAGACTAGCCAGGCTTAAATACTGAGCCTCAATTCTGATCTTACATTATTGGGCCTTAAGTTGGCAGTTAGGTCCAAGCAATGGGCTCTCAAATTTCAGAAGTAGCCCAAATATTTATAAACGTTCACCAGTTAAGCCCAGCCCAATAATCGACCTCTTTTAAAATTAATACTATTTTTAGGAAACTTAAAATAAAATGCTATTAAAAAAATCCAATATATTTGGATATTAGTTCTTACCAGGGCATTTATGTAATTTCATCTCTTTAGCATCATAATTATTGTGAAGATAAAACTGAAATAACGAATGAAAAGGTCCTTGAAGTTTTTATTTTTAAAAAGAAAAAACGAAAAAGGAGGAGGAATTCTCGAAACGGCCCCTGCTGCGTAAAGCGTCCATTTTCTCATTCACGAACTCCTCAGAGCTCGTGGCGGCAGAGTGGAAGGCTAGCGCTAGAAGCAGCGGCGCGCAATTTGACTCCATTCCTTCGCTTATTTCCGATTACTTCTTCGTTTTGCTTTAATCTAGCATTTCCAATCAGACATTCAAAGGTAAAGTTCTTCTGGTCCTCTTCTTCTTTTTCTTTCTAATTTTGTATTTGTTGGTTTCGTGAATTCACTGGTGTCTTGATATTCTTTTTAATTTTTTTCTTCTTTTTTGCCTATTTGTTCATCAGATCTCATTCCTTGTTTGCTGATGTACTATTTCTGTTTCGTTATTTTTAGATCTTTTGATTAAGATGATGGGTTTTTGGGTGTATTTTGTATTTATTGAATTTTGAATCATGGCTGTAATCTCGATTTTCAGGGTTTAGTAATTATAGCAGGGTGCTATTTTTAGGTTTTTTTTTTCTGTGTTGAAATAGGAATGAATAGCGTACTCTGTTTAATTTTGGGGGAAAAGATTGTGGCGATTTTGGGTCGTTTGATGCCGTGACAGAGTAGACATTGAATGTGGCGTCTGTTTTACGAGGATTCTGATTCTATTGTAGGCATCATCAGGAATTCAAAGTCGCTGCAGCTTTCTGTAGCTTATATTTCCGGTTCTTCATGTCTAGTTGTACTTCCTAAAACTTTTGACGAAAGAATGAGCGGGGCAGGCTCCTTTGTTGCAATTTTATGGTCAACTTCCTATAAAGTTCTGATTCATTGATGACTCGAGCAAAACATATTCTCTTGGTCCTGATTGTTTCAATTCAGTTCTAAATTTTCTGAACCAATTTAGTTGTCTTTGTTCATAACAAATTCAGTGATACCACCTTTCATTTCCAACACCAATATATTCATTCTCTTTTCAATGTTTAGATATGTCCTTTTAATTATTTGTCTTTCTCTGATCCCCCAAACAGTGGCTATTTGTAACCATCTTTACATTAAAAGACTCGCTAGCTATTTCTACTATACACCATATTAGCAATCCCATGAAAGTGCTTTTGCGATCAATCAGAATTTTTTGCTTGTACCATGCATATTAAGGTGGAGCACCATTCCATTTGTGATCAAATCCTCTATGGGGAGTTTTCAGCTTGTTGACTGCCTCTCAAAAGCTACCTTGCCTTCTTCAGTATCCTGTTTGTGAATCTTTGATCCCACCTTGAGATTGTTGATCTCTCCTCTTTTCTGGCTTGTGGTTCCTATTGCAGTATATGGGCTATATTTTTTATTTCTCTTACCCATTGTTCTTTCTAAGTTTCTCTTTATCCTAGAAACAATTGCTTCGTGTGTGAGTAATGGATATAAATTTTAGCTTGGTCTCTAAGTCCTATTATCACGTTAACTTCAACTGTAATTTTGACCTGTTCTCGCATCATCACATGTCATTTTTACTGAAAATGTTATAAAGAAGGATAGAAGTTAAGCTTTTTCAGCAATCTCTTATATTTTGTAAGTTGAAAGACAGATAGAGAGTTCTCAAACCTTTGCCAGCAGAATTTAAGCTAGTACTGGGTGATCGTTGATGTCATCCAAAATCAAATCAGCATTCCTTCTCTTAAGATTTTGTCATTAATTCAGTAGTACCATTTCTTGCTATTTAACTGAGTTCCCACTTTGGTAGTTTTTGAGCTTCATCCATAGTGTTTTGGTTATCTTATATTGAAACTATAGTGTCAAAGCTTCTTAAAACTTCTGGCAGGAGACACTGTCTTCAAGATTCATCGTATAACTCATCTAAGCTAATGTGGGTAGTTGTTATGTAAGGAATATTGAGGTTTCACGTTTGGTTTTTCACGAGAATCAAAACCTGGGAAGAGCAGGTCTGTCATGTGGTTGTAGGTGAAAGACCAAAATTTTATGATGCAAAAATCCCAAATGATTGTCCCGGATTCTAAGAATGGATTTTGAGGGTTTAACGGTTTTTTGGGGAATACAATTTTTGAACTTATAAAGTAATATCATGATTTAGTTTATGGGGTTTTAATGTTGAGTCTTACCGTTCGATTTTGCATCATTTTCTTGCTTGACTTCATCAGTTACAACATCTCATATTTTTTTGTGTACTGCTCTTCAGGGTATTATTTCAGATTAATGGCGTCCAAGTTGACTCAGTTGCAGTCCAAGGCCACTCAAGCATCACAATTTGTGTTGAAACATGGGTGTTCCTACTACAAGCAATTGTTGGAGCAAAACAAGCAATTTATTCAGGAGCCACCTACCGTGGAGAAATGCAACCTACTTTCTAAGCAATTGTTTTACACTCGTCTTGCCAGGTCGTACTTTCTACACTCTCTTTATGTTGGTATATTGTTTGCCTTTATTGCTTTGGAAGAAACATTTACCAGTGCTTTTGGAAGAAACACATGATAAGTATGTTTTAAAATTTTATATTTATTTACAGTTTTGTAGTATCATCTAAATTCACATTTATTTTTTTAACATAAAAAGCCGTCATATACAAGTGAATCATGAATTTGAATATACATAAGGCCAATTGAAAATCCTCTTTTAGCATCTGGGATAATCTGATGTATTATTTTCTGGATGGAGCTATATAGCTTGTTGCACTGAATTGCAGTTAAACTTGTTTTACCATTATGGACCTGTGGTCATGTGAATATATATTCTTTTGTAATCTTATAGCTAAAGAATTGTGAGCAAAATCTTTGTGTGGAACGTGAGGCCAAAAGAACATCATTTTGACTTGCATCTTATCGATACAGTATTCCAGGTCGGTATGAATCATTCCACAAGGAACTCAATTACGTAAAACAATTATGGAAGAACAGACAAGATCTAAAGGTGGAAGAGGCTGGTATTGCTGCCCTATTTGGGCTGGAGTGCTTTGCATGGTTTTGTGCTGGTGAAATTGTGGGAAGGGGTTTTACTTTCACCGGATACTATGTCTGAGGTTCTTCATTTTAGTTCATCCTTAAGCTTGCTTGCTTCCCTTGGTCATTGTTTCTACCATTTTCGAATAACTGAAATTCTTCATGAAATTTTGTTGTTTTTCTGCCATTTTTTGTGAATCATAGTCCTTGGTGAAGAAATCAGTTTCCTTATTAGTAATAATCCAGAGTAAGTTTGGATGGATAATGATGCTGTTGCTTCTGTTCATCTTCTCTTCTGTTCATCTTGTGTTCATCTCGTGTTCATCTCTTGAATCATGATAGAATAGAACTTCCAATTGTGAGTTCATACCCTCTCTTCTGTTCATCTTCGAATGAATCCACTTTTAAATTTCAGTTCACGAAAGAATCTTTATGGATTCAAACACAGTGGACAAAATCTATTTACTTTTTAAGCACGTGACTTGTGACAGTCTTAGGAAGGGGCGTAAATCTTTTTGCCCCTTATAACACGACTTCCGAAGCTTTGACTTTGACCAGCAACCAACATTAACTGACAAGTGTCGGTTCTTAATGTTTTATTTTTCTTTAAAACAATATTAAGCTATGAATAAAACAAAAATTTTAAATTCCTATTT
This sequence comes from Cucurbita maxima, assembly GCF_002738345.1. Lineage (NCBI taxonomy): Eukaryota > Viridiplantae > Streptophyta > Magnoliopsida > Cucurbitales > Cucurbitaceae > Cucurbita > Cucurbita maxima. The sequence continues at coordinate 3,991,927 of NW_019272018.1, forward strand.
TTTATACACAAAAAAATAAATCAAGCATTTTGAAAGGGATGTCTTTGAAGGCGTCATTGTCATTTAATTACTATTATATATATCTTGCAAAAATAGGTGTCACTTTCTGGCATCTTCGTGATGACATTAATTAAAAGTAAACCAATTAAAATGGAGTTAAAATAGAGGCAGAAAGTTGTTGGCCTGTTTTTTCCTTATTGTCTTACGCGTTGTATGAAATAGCGGTTGGGATCTAAATTAAATCGACTTTTTATTACCTTAGTTTATTTATTTATTTATTATCAAAATTTAGAACAAACATTTACAAATCCCTTGACCATCCTTGTTTTAATAAACAAATTTTAAATAAGACAAGAAATTCAAATACTTTAAATAAGACAAGAAAACATGCAGCTTGTTCGATTTGGTGATTGCAAAAGGTAAACAACGACAACCATCACTTACATTTTTTTTAAAAACTATCAAATAGTTAAAATATATACCTTCCATTATAAACGTGTAACTCAAACAATTAAGACATATATTTGATGAATTAATAAATTTAGTTTTTAATAAGTTACGAATATGAGTAATTTTGAATTTATATATTATGGGTTTGTAAATTGAGGAGTAAAAGTTAGAAAAATATTTTCTAAAAAGTATTTAAATACAGAAATGTAAATTAGTGGATGGAAATTGTTCGGAAAAAGAAAAAAAAAAATGAAAAGGGTGATTTGGTCAATAAGAAAAAAAGTCAGCGGAGGTATGATTGGTGGGTTACCTTGAACCTTCCCGTACCTAGGTATTCCCAATCTCCCTCGGTTTCCAAATAAACTAAAAAGTTGATCACTACACGGAAACAAAGTTCCTTTCACTTGTTCTTTCTTCGCTCTGATTTCCTTCCTTATTCATTGTTCTTCAGCCTATTTTTTTCTTCACTATTACTGTCTTTTCTTCAATTGTTGAAGTTTTTGTTTCTTTTTTGTCGGCATAATCGGATATCCTATCCTTCGTGACAAGGATTTTGTAATAAAGGAGACAGTTTTCGGTTTGCCGCGTTGAGATCTGGTTTTGGATTCCTGCAACGATGCTGCATAAGAGCTTCAAGCCTGCGAAATGGTAGGGTTCAATTTTGTTTTTTTTATGTACAAATTAGATGAATTCAAACGGAATTGTGATTTCGGATTCGTTGATTAATTGATTGTATTTGATGCATTTTTTTTTTTCGTTTGAATTCTATTGAATTGGCTTGGTGCAGTAAGACATCGCTGAAGTTAGCGGTTTCGCGGATTAAGCTTTTGAGGAATAAGAAAGATGTCCATGTCAAGCAGCTGAAGGGAGAATTGGCCAAGTTGCTCGAGGCTGGACAGGATCAGACGGCTAGAATTCGGGTATCGTAGTGTTTTCTTCATTTCTGGAATTGATTGTGTATATATTTTCTTCGGTTTACTTGTGTCTTTATCAAGCCACCGCTGTTTTTGAGACCTAATGTCATATAGGAAGATGAATTCTAGCATAGCGGTATGATTCGCGCGTCGACTTGATTATCTCTACTCGAGCCCCTCTTTCCTGAAGAATCTATGTTTCTATCTATATTTCAGGTGGAACACTTTGTTAGAGAAGAGAAATCGAAGGAAGCGTATGAACTCATCGAAATATTTTGCGAGCTAATTGTGGCACGTATGCCAATGATCGAGTCCCAAAAGTATGTTCATTTTCTTGATTGAAATTATTTTTGTTCATTTCTCATTATCTTTTGCATATAGGATATACTTTGATTTCAAAATATGAATTTGTAGTTTGATTTCATTTGAGCTCCGATTTCTATTGAAACAAAATTTCCCCTCCTTGTGATGAATGAAAAATTCTTATTCTTATGTGCATTGTTATTAATTCCTACTATGTTTTTATGTCCAGAAATTGCCCGATAGACTTGAAGGAATCAGTCTCGAGTGTCATTTTTGCATCGCCCAGATGTGCAGATATTCCAGAGCTCTTGGACGTTCGTAAACACTTCAAAGCAAAATATGGAAAAGAATTTGTCTCAGCCGCAGTGGAACTACGCCCAGAATGTGGTGTGAATCGCATGGTAAGTGTTTTAGCTGTTTTGCCGTTCATAAGTTTAGGAAATGTGGATATCTACGAAAACTACTAAGTTCCATTGACTTTCCCTTTCATTTTATTACAACTTTTCAGTTGGTCGAAAAACTATCTGCTAAAGCACCTGATGGTCCGAGCAAAATTAAAATATTGACTAAAATTGCTGAGGAATATAACGTAAAATGGGATCCCAAATCCTTTGGTGACAACATCAACCCTCCGGCCGACTTGTTGGTAAATTTTAGTTTTTAGATTATTTCCTTCACTCCTTAAGGTGATTTTTTAATCACTCCTTCACTCCTTACGAACTTTGTTGAGCAGAATGGCCCAAATACTTTTGGGAGGGCTAGTCAAATACAGATGGAGGCTATTGGTGGCCAACCCTCATTTGATCACAATAACAGGGGATCTCCTAATATTCAAGCTCCACCCGAATCCGATGAAAGGCAACGTATACCTGAAGACCCCGTCAATCGCAATTTGAGATCAAACCATCATACCCAGCAATCCAACTTTGCTGATGTCAATGCTAATCAAAGCAACTTCACTGGCCATCGAAATTCAGAAGCAAGATCTTCTGGTATGTGAAAAATACTTTCGATGTGATCAATGGATATATATGTATAGAAGACTGCTACTTTTCCTTGGATTTGTAATCATTGGATGTATATTAATCTGGTATGCAGAAACTAGTGCAGAGGGGATGCATAGGCACTCGAATTCTGGTGATCAAAATAATTACGCTTCAGGCAGGCAGCATTGGAGTATGGACTTTAAGGATGCTACCTCTGCTGCGAAGGCAGCTGCTGAATCTGCAGAACTAGCAAGCCTTGCTGCCCGAGCTGCTGCAGAACTTTCTAGTCGTGGAAACCTATCCCAACCATCCTCTTCAGAGTTCCTTAAATCTTCATCTTATAATTTAAGGGCTGAAGGACCTCAAGGATATGCTAGCGGAAATTTGCGAGACCAACAGCTTCCTAAAGACCAAGTTGTCAGTGCCCCTCATAATAGTTCCATGCCGGATGATAATTGGAGAGACAATGACACAAGAAGATTTATGGGGAATGATGCCAAGAATTTTAGCTATCCATCTTCAAGTGCCAGTAACAATGATGTTAACATATCAGCAACCAATTTCAATGCGGCAGACCGTTACTCTTTCAAGAACTCATCCGAACATGGGTTTAGTGACTCCCTTGGTAGTAGTGCATCTGTGGAGAAGCAACCCAGAAAATTTGATGCTAACGCATCTGTAACCAGTTTCAATGCAGCAGATAGATCCTCTTTCAAGAATCCGTCCGATCATGGGTTCAGTGACCCTCTTGATAGTGTGGATATGCAACCCAGAAACTTTGGTTCTAACACATCTGTCACTAATTTCAGTGAATCAGATAGATACTCTCTCAAGAACCCATCTGAACCTGGGTTTAGAGACCCTCTTGGTAGTAGTACCAGCATGGAGAAACATCCTATAAACGTTGATGTAGAATATGTTAATGATCAGCCATTTGGTATGGGTTTTGAAAGAACTAGTTCCTATGGAGATTCGAGGATTGGAAATAGTTCAAATAAAGTTCCTTCCCATGAGAAGCTGGTGAACGATACTTACGAGAATCCTTTTGCCGTAGATAAACCAAATGACCATGAAAGTACTGTTGATACGAGTTTTAACGATCATGCTAGTGCGGTCTTCGATGATTACGGTCCAGATGATGATTGTGTTCCAGACTACGAATACCAGAGAAGACAATCTATTCTGGAACCTTCATCGCCTAAAGGGAAGGTGCCAATAAACTCAGCAACAGATGATACTTGGGTTTTCAAGCAAAACATGAATGACTCTCCTGAGAAGTCTGTTTCACACACGCAAATTTCTGCTGATCGTGCTTCTTTGTTTGCTGGGAATGTGGGAAGTTTTGATGATCCTTCCCATTCTGATGACTTGTTGCCGGCAACTTTTGACCATTCAGATGGACCTAGTTCTGAAAGTGAGAAAGAGCCGGAAGAATTTGAGGTCATTGGTAAAGATCACTATAGCAAATTCTCTAAGAGGCAGAATTTGCCATCTGAAAAACCAGAATGGTCTCAAAACATTAGTCATGGATCACCTGGATCTTCAGATGAGGATAATAGAAACACGCCATCTCATCGCCTCTCTTCTGAGCTTCCACTTGTCCATGAATTGAAAAAGAAAGACAGCCCACCAAGGTCTCTTGATATTCTACACGACAGTGTAATACTAGAAGAATCGACTTCAGAAAGCAACAGTGGCTTGAATTTTGGGAAACTGAAGGGTGGCCTAAGAAATCAAAAGAGTAATCCTAGGCGTTCACATGCAAGCAATTCATCAATAAGTGACTTATCATCCAAACAAGCATGTGAAAACGATGCCTCAAAAACTGCCCAGCCTACCTTAGTTTCTTCTTCGACAACCAGGACTTCGTTTAGATCAAATGCTCCCAGTGAACTATATGATGGAAGTGTAGAAGAAAAACCAGCTGAAGAGAAGGGCCCGCGAGCCAAGTTTAATAGCTTTAACTCGAATTTTGATGATTCAAAGGATAATTTCTCGGATTATACGGTTAGAAGTGATCAAGAGCGGCACAAAAACAAAGAGGTGGATGAAATATCAAAGAAGCCAGCCCCAACAAGAGTAGGAGTGAAGTATCCTGGTTTCCATGATGACGATGATTCTGAAGAAGATTCACCTGGACAAAATGTGAAAAATAGTCCTCATCGAGTTATGGGTCTTTCTAGACGGACCAAAGCATCTCCTAAAACTCCAAGTTCACGTATGGAGGACTCGTACAGGACACCCACGAGTCATGAGGATGTAAGTGAGAGAAAAGCTTCAAGGAGTTATGATGCATCCAAATCTCCATTGAAGGCAAAGACTGGAACAAGATACTCTGATCACTATGAAAGTTCAAGGCAGCCTCAATCATCTAAACCTTTCAACCAAACTCCTGAAACTAAGAGGTCCTATAATGAGGAAAGGTTGAAATCTTCTGCGAAGGAACGACAATCCTATTATCCTCCTCCAGAGTTAGATAGGCTGGGCAATTTCGAGAGTTCGAGGGGGACAACTGCAGCTTCTGCAAAGACTCGGGCTCAATCGAGCAACTCGGAGCAGCCTCAATCAATGAAACCTTCCAAACCAAGTCCTGAAACCAAAAGGTCTTTCCATGAAGAAAGACCAACATCTTCTACGAAGGAACGGCTATTCAATCCTTCCCCGAAAATGGAAACACAAGACAACACTGAGAGTTCAGAGAAGGAGAAGACCAAGACAGTTGAGAAAGCCAGTCATGTTCACCCAAAGCTTCCCGACTATGACAACTTTGCAGCACACTTCCTTTCACTCCGACAGAATAACAAGTAAATCTAGTAGCTTGGCGTTGAATATACCTATACGTATACAAATCTATTTTTTGATTAATTATTTGAATTTGTGTGTGGCTCTTTGTTATATAGCTCTTATTCATGATTACAACTCTATAGGGATGTGCAGGTTAAAGGAGACAATTTGATTCATCATTTGTAGTTGGGGGGGGGGGGGGGGGGGGAAACATTCTGAAGCTAATGAAAACTACATAATAAACTTCCCAATTAGCCAAAAGAAGTATCTGCATGCATCAAGATAAAGCTAGAACAAGAAGTGATTCACAAAATCTATTGAAGGGGAGATGTGTTGTTTAAAATCTGATTGTTCCTTTTAGAGAAATGCTCTGACAGGCTTAAGCCACAAGATCTCCTTTTTTTCCTTTCTTAAAAGCAGGAAAGAAGGCTCCCATATTGGATGGCAAAGGAGTTTTCCAACCAAAAGATGATAGGATCTGAGGCCTATAAACACAAAGATTTACCTTAAGGTAGAAGAGTTTTCCATGGTTCTGCTTCTACTCTGACTTAAGGAATGAGTGCACTAAGCTTTAATGTTTATAAAATATAAAATATAGAGAAGAAAAAGAATATGAGCAGCTTGAACATTGTGTACTTCAGTATTAAGATAATACAAGCTCATTTTCTCTAGAACTGCTCGTCTCTCTCTGTTCTGCATGGTCTCTTTATGGGAAGAATTTTGAAGCTTAGAGCTGCATGGTCTCTAAAACTTGAGTAATGCAGCAAGCAATTAGGTCATGCTTTCATTTGGTTGCTTTAGTGAGATCGTATTCTTCCTCAAGCTTAGAGTTGCCTTTAGCCAGACCCGTTTGGTTGCCATAGTGGGAAGGGGTTCTTAGTAGAGAAAAGAATCGCTGAGAGATAGAGACGAATGAGTGGCCGTGCAACATGCTCCAGGTTATTTAAATGATAGAAAACAAATTTGTAAATGTGTGAAAATATTATTAGATTAAATGTAGATTTTTATTTTAATTTAATATTTAAATATAAATACTTATTTATTTTGGTTTCTAAATTATCATTTTGTTTCTGAAAATAAAATTTTAGATTTCAATACTAATTTAGTCACTATAATTTTTGCATATTTTTAATTCATTTTGGTAAATCTTTTTTTAGTTTTATTAATTGATATCACATAGGACAAATCTATTATTATATATATAATTGATTTTTTTAAAAAAATGAAATGAACGGAGTTAAGTCACTTTTAAAATATAAAAATCAAAATGAATAAAATTACTAAGACAAAAAATGAACTAAAATTAAAATATTTCACATAAACTAAAATGAAATAATATAAAAAACTAAAATAGTATTTAAAAAATAATAATGTGGGCCTATTGGGCCGCAATCACTACTAAGCCCAATGGATCAAAACACTGATAAATTGGTACGACCCTGAAACTAGGGTATTGGGCAGATTTAAGTTGTACCCCCTCATCCTGGTGCATCCTTCAAACCCTAGCAAGGTCGCTCTGCTTCTGCCATTTTTAGGTTATCTAAAGTTCCGATTTCTTTGCTCAAACGGATTGAAATAGATAGACAATCGCCTTTGTGACGTTGTTGGTTTTGCTTTTATGCTGCTTTCGCTTCGAATGTCAATTCTCGACATTGTGTTGTTTTCATTATTCATGAGTTCGTTTTAACCGGTTGCAGGTGTAATCGAAGAAGCCGACTGTAGATATGGTTGAGAAAACGAAGGGGAGGAAGGAGGAGGTGGTCAGCAGAGAGTACACCATCAATCTACACAAGCGTCTGCATGGCTGGTACCAACTCATTCTTACATGTTTTTCCTTGCGTTTTTACTCATTCCTCGCTATCAACTGATGTCATACTGCTGCCCAATTAGATCTGTAAGCTGGTTTTTGATGTTCGGCCAATATATATGGCGAGAGAATTTCAATTGCTTATGTTTTGAAAATAATTACGATGCCCTTTTTCTCGTGATTTTAATTATGTAAACTTGTAATCTGGCAACTGTTGTGGCAGGTCAACGTTGTTATTTGTGTCGGTATATACTTAATTGTTGAAATTTCTATAAGATTAGAGCTTGGGGACGAAGGATAAATTTTATCGGTGAATTTCTTTACGAACACGTATCAGTTGATCAAAGAATAATCGCATGAACTGATAGTAGAGGGGTATTGAATATAGGAGATCGAGAAGAGTAATAATAGAGCTAAATCTTGGAGAATTTTTATCCAAATTTGTACCACAAAACGTGAAGAGAAAGACAGTTCAATATAGGTAGTAGTAAGTTTCTCAGGTGTCTGTTATGTATTGTAAACTGGTGGATTGCTTATGCGCTGTTCCTTCTGTCATAACGCTCATTTCAGTTAGTAGTTTCTCCTCTTGCATTTTTGTGTTCGTAGTTTTTCCCCCTAATTTTAATTTCAATCGTGAATTTGGATTCGATTTCATAACTGTAACAACTCCCTAATTCTTATGCTTAACTTGAATTCTAAATAACAGCACCTTCAAGAAGAAGGCTCCCAAGGCCATCAAGGAGATAAGGAAGTTTGCAGAGAAGGCAATGGGAACGAAGGACGTTAGGGTGGACGTGAAATTGAACAAGCATATCTGGAGCAGAGGAATTCGAAGTGTTCCAAGGAGAATTAGAGTCCGTATTGCACGCAAGAGGAACGACGACGAAGATGCAAAGGAAGAACTGTATTCGCTAGTCACCGTTGCAGAGATCCCAGCAGAAGGTTTGAAAGGATTAGGGACTAAGGTCATCGCTGAAGAAGACTGATCTGATCTCTCATTCCATTTGCCTTGTTACCTGGTACTTCCAACTTTTGGTGAATTTTCGGTACAAGACTTGTTTTGAGCCAGAGTTATCCTTCATTGCCCTCCCTGTGGTGCACTTGTTTATTTCACTTTGAATACACTATTATTGGAAGCAGTTGATTGATTTAGTTACATTTAGTGTTTGGATTGTGTTTTTAACTTAAGAGGTTCTTCTCTTTACACTTAATTTTGGCATCAATTTCACCTTTCTCTTCTTTAACGCCCTGTTTCTCTACCCATTGCAAATTCTCAAGTGGCAGTATGGAACGCTGATGATATGAACCCTAAGAGTTGGGATATCATCATATGATAAAATGCTGTGTATCTTCAAAAGATATAATCTGGTAGTCATGCAATCTTTATGACATCTTGTTTTAAGAATTATGCCCATTTGTCTATCTTCCATGTTTTTTTTCCCTTTTTCTAATTCACTTTCAACATGAATTAAAAGACACAATTATTGATTATAGGACTGCTTTATCAAACTATGAATATAATAAATAAAAAAAATCTCGGCTACTGCATACTACTAACGGGGATATAATATAATGCTATCAGCTCGGTAAGAACAGAGGATACAATTGATTACAAATTTATGAGACGTCCATAAGTTTTCAGTTAGCTTTATAAGAATACATATAGCCTCTAAGTTTTCGTATTTCCTCGGACGATTCGGCCAGCAAATGATCCACATACAAACAGATTCCAGCCCCGCTGCAATCAACAGAAGCGTGTGAGCACATAGTGAGTTCGAAAGTTCATGTCAAGTCGTAATCTTTTTCATTTTTCAGAAACTACCTGAGAGTACCAAAAGGACGCCAGATAACATCCCATCGAAACCTAGGCAAACTGCAATCAATACAAACATTACAAACTGTAAATTCATTATCATCAAAATAACAAGCTTAAGATCACCCTTACAAGGGCATACCAACAAGTATGAAAAATGACCAAAAGGAAAAAATTCGTTGGAAGAGGCACTATATAACTACTACTATTTGTGCATTATGACTACACTGTACTTTGCTTATTCTATCTCTCTTCTGTTATTACATGTCGAATACCCTCTTGTAAGGTTGTATCTCAACCTGCCATGGTAGTGAAAACCTCTCTTTCCTGCTACTGTACATTTCAGCAATGAAATTTTCTTCTTACATACATGAACTAGACATACGAAGCTGATATAGTTCGCCATTCACAACATACTGCTCTCTAGGAAAATGGGCAAAAGAACCAAAAACAAGAGCATTTGCATCCATCAACAAACTAGGAAAAGAAGAGATTTTAATAGACAAGTCAGACATAAAGTATAGGCCAGTATGTATATCTTCATTCAGGAGCATAATTTTAGGAAAAAAAAATGATTTGAGAGTTTTCCCACCGTACCTAATCATAAAGTATAACCAGAAAACTGAGAGTAGGAAGCCAATGAAGAACGAGCACCATAGCCATCGCCTGTGGTAATTTGACTTGCTAACAATCCCAATGATCGAAAATGAACATGCTAAAATAGCAACCCAATCTGTAGAATTTCAATTGTTGATATTAGCAAGCAAAGATCTCAACAGAGCATCACAGTATATAACTTAAAAACATGACTACAGCTCAATAGAACACGGAAGTGAACTTGGCCATTGCAATATTTGGATATGGGGGGGCCTTTCTTGTATTTCCATTTTGTTCAAGAAATGTTATGTTTTTAAAAAATAAAAGAAACTTTGCCGTGAAATTATCTTCAACATTTGAAGCAAATTGACGGGGTGAGAATCAAACATGCAATAATGAGTGTAAAATAAAGGAGAAATTTGTGAAAAAGAACCTGCAGCTATAATCATCCATGAGCTAACATCCTCCATAAAGTAAGCATGATAACGCTGCAGAAGAGAAAAAAGAAACATCAGTATAATGCAAACTCCATAAGTTTAATGTATCCTTTGCAAGTAACGCGTTCGTCACTAAAGCATATAGAAGTATAACAATTAAACTGGAGTTAAGTTCTTTCAAACTACTGCAAAATATGAACACCATCTGAAGAGGAACAGTGCAGGGCAGGATAAGATTCTCAGAGAAAGTAGCATACCAGTTCCCATGGAGATGAAACCTGCTGAATGATTGAGTAAAGAAGGAAAACCGCGAAGCAAAAAAGAAATGCCGCAAACACAGTCTGATGAACAGTCAGGCACAGAGAAGAACAACAATCAGACACGAGAATCCAAAATTTTCTTCGAATACAGAAAAATTAGGAAAAATCCGTAGATGAATATACAGTCAAACGATACCCTCCATAAAAGACTCTGTTGATCATTTGCCCTTTCGAAGGAGCGAACCATCTCCTCTTGCGCTGTCAATCAAACACCGAATTAGGGCAAAAGTACAACAAAAAGGAAGAAATATGGGAAATTAGTTCAAAGAATGAATCAAGTAAAGATTTCTACTAGAAGAGAAACTTCAGAGAGAATTGATTGATTACCTTGGCTGTCGATGGGACGGGAATCGTCAATGGATGGATCATCCCGAGTGGGTAGAGACAAGCCATCTTCCCGAGATTTCATCAAAACTCTAGCCAACTTCTTGATCGCCATCGCCTACTCCGTGATCAGGTGGTTCAGGGTTCGCAGCCAAGATTGAAGAAGCCACAGCCAGATAGCCGTAGACTAAACCACCGCCTTCGTTACGAACCCTAACCAGCGCTAACTCTAAGTCAACAAAGCCAATCCAGTCCTGCTCCTAATTCAACAACTGCACAATTGGCATTTACCTCAATCCAAATAATAATAATAATAATAATAAAACAATTTTCTATTTTTTTTTTACTGGATGATATATATATATATATATATATTTGTTTGGTTTGAGTTAATTCTTTTAATAAATAAATGATTTTAAAAATCAAGTTTTAATTTTTTTTTTTTAAGAATTATAATTATGAAATAGCTATTGAAATGGTCACACTCCTTTTATAACAAATATTATTATGTGTCACAATCGTACCACAGTTGTTCTAACTTAACCATAGTAAAATATCAATTATACTACAGTTGTTCTAACTTAATTAATAAGTCAGCAGTGCCAAATTCAAATTTTGCATATAATATTAGCGGACATTTAAAAAATATTTTAAAAAAATATGAGATAATAAATACATTGGAAAGAAATCAAAATTACAAATTAAGAGAGAGGGAATTTACAACTAATTATTTTCTTGTTTTTCTCTATTAAATTTAAATAAAATATACAATTATTTAAAAATAAAATAAAAAGGAAAATGGACATGTTCCATTTTCGGACTACAACCCCCAACTTCGTCCCCTTCGCGGGGATGTTTCACCATTACTCTTTCTCTCTCTCCATAAATATATACTATTATATACATATTAATATATTAATAAAAAATATATAATTATATTTTTAATATAAATAAAGTATTTTCTTATAAATAATAATCCTATTCGCCTGTGAAACTACAGAGCTTTAAAACTATTATTCACAAAACCGAAATAATGAATAAAATGTTTTTCTTACAAAAATTTAATAAAATAAAAAAATCCGATCGAGATAGCGACAAGATTCGCGATATCTAGGCAACAACGACAACCCCACAAACGATATTAGAGACCACCCGCAACCGTAAACATTATCCGAATTGGTTTGCCAGCGTGTCACTGTCAAAGCATCTGATTGGACATTTACTTGGTGCAGTTAGGTTGCCACGAGTGAGGTTAATATTTCCCCCTTCATCTCATCCGCTTATCAAACCAAATCCAAATCCAAATCCAAATCCAAATCCCTCTCCCTTTACCTCACTCACCGTCAATTTTTCTTTTTCTTTTTCTTTTTCTTTTTTAATTATAAACATTTATATTTAAAAAAAATTAAAAAACAAATTGATCTTATCCACTTTCACTTCCACTAATCAGAAAGTGCTTCCCCCTCTCTTTTTTAAGGGTTATTCCATGCTCTCGTTCTCAGTGACATAAAAGCTACGTGGATTATACTTTATAGACAAATGGGTCTAATTTTAATTATTTCCAAGCTTTATAATGTTTTAAATCTATAATTATACGTCCACGTCACACTTATTAATAAGTTAATTAAGTGAGCATGTCATCGTCATCGTCAGCACTATAGGATAAGACAAATTTAGTTGTCCCTTTCCAACTAAAATAACTAAGACATCCAACTTGTAAATTTACTATCCATATATAAATATAAAACTGAAAAATATCTTCTTTTGTTTTACCTTCAGTCAAAAAATTATTGTTAATTTACGGCAATGTCGAGGCTGTAGGGGAGTCCACGTAAGGCTGCGTTTGGCTAGGACGTAGGAACCTCGGTGTCCATTCACACTGTGTCCATAATGACACGTTTACGGTCAAACAGGCCGTAGTGGACGCGTGGATTAATTTTACGGCACAAAAGTTTCTGTCGCTTGTGGGGTAGGTGTTCAAATTTTGACACGTGTTTACGGAAGAAGTAATTTAATTTAAGTTAGTGGGAATTCTGTGTTTGTCGGTATATAAGTCCTTCGTTTGTGCCATGTGTCCCTTTGCGTTGTGTCACCTTCCTAAATCTTGCCATCTGTTGACTGTGCAAGCGATGTGCCACGTCAGCGAGAGTGACATAAATTCAAATAATATAATATATATATATATATATATATGCTACATTTTCTTCACAAATGGTAGTCTTATGGCATTCTTTGTGAGAATTTAAAATATTATTTAAAAGAAAATGTATGATTTATTTTGTTGAATTAACTTAGGGTTAGATTTTAGGGACTTGTTGCATGTAGGTGAGCATTTATTTTTTATGTATGATTAATGTGATGGGGTTTCATTTTGATTTGATAGATGTTGACAATATATGTATAATATTGGGGTTATTTAAATTTAACCAAATTTAAAAAAATATTATTACGTGGCAGTAGGGCCCACCGGCCTTGTCGTATGGTCAAGCAGCCATCCTTTGCCATTTTCGAACCAACAAAATGAGTGCTATTGTCTAAAGTTTTGAAAACCTTTTTGTAATAATAATGCATCAAAAATATTAATTCGTAAATAAAAATATTTATTTCTAAAATATTTTTGTAAAAAGAAATAATAGGAGGGTGATCTGGAAAGCAGTAAAAAGAAATTTTGAGATTCTATTTAAATTTTGTTTTGCTTTTTTAAATAAGGATAATAACGAATATTTTATTAAAAAAATAGATGTCTCGCCTATTAAACTATTACAGTAAAAAAACGAGGAGGGTAATGTGGACAAGCTATAGTTATCCGTTAGAAGTATTTAATTTTCTATGGTTACGTAAGTTGCGAAAATAAATGGTGTTATTAATTATGTGAAAATGGAAATTTATAAGACAGTACGGTGACCGTATGATGAGTAACAGTACATGTAAGATCGTGCCACGTGGGGTTGAGGTTACTATAATATCCCAATATTGACGTCCTGGAACTCTCTAGAACCGTTGTTTTTAATCTGACGGTAACGGCTGGGGGTGACTACAGAAGTCACGTTACCGTCTTTTTTTTCTTTTTTAACCGAGGCGAAAAATGGGTAATGAAGTTGAGTTATTTAACTTAACCACGGTTGAGTTAACCTAATCGTAGTAGATGGTTTGGTTCTCAAGTAGTTTATAAACGCCATGGGTATGGCGGTTGTTTTGGCAAGGTGTTTCGTCTGAAACTATAATCCTCCACCGTCACTCTCCGGTTGAAAATGGTGATCGGCCAACGCCACCGACCTGGTCCGTTGCTTCACATCACTCCATTGATGATACCAGATGAACCTGCGAACGAGACGCGGCTTCCTTTTCCTCTGAGTGGAATCTCGGTGAGTTCTGATGACAATGCTAACGGCGGCGATTATTCTCCCTATCATTTGCAGGAAGTCCTAGCGGCATTTCAGCAATATCTGCCTTCGACGAGTGAGTCGGAGATTGAATCTGATTTGGAGTTGTCCGGCCGGGAATCGGATGTTCCGGTGGATGCTTACTCTTGCGATCAATTTAGAATATTCGAGTTCAAGGTGAGGAAGTGTACGCGTGGACGGTCTCATGATTGGACGGAGTGTCCGTACGCTCATCCTGGCGAGAAGGCTCGCCGGAGAGATCCGAGGAAGTATCATTACTCCGGTACGGCGTGCCCCGACTTTCGAAAAGGTAGCTGCAAGAAAGGCGAGTCGTGCGAGTTTGCGCATGGTGTATTTGAATGTTGGCTCCATCCTGCACGTTACAGGACTCAGCCGTGCAAGGACGGGATCAACTGTCGTAGGAGAGTTTGTTTCTTCGCCCATACTCCCGAGCAACTTAGGGTTTTGCCTCAGCAGAGCCCGAGAGACGCGAATTCGCCTGACTCATATGATGAATCTCCTCTGCGGCAGTGTTTGGATGGAACCTGTGCGAAATCGCTTCCGTTTCTGTCTTCTCCGTTGTCTGTTTCGCCGTCGGCGACTCCAGTTGACTCTCCACCCATATCGCCGATGACTAGGTCGCTCGCCCGGTCTCTTGGCTCAAGTTCCGTCAATGAAATTGTCGCATCCCTCCACATGCATCTAAGCAAGGTGAATTCTCTACCATCTTCCTGGAATGTTCAAATTGGATCTCCCGGTTATCCGTCTCGAATCCGCCCTGGATTTTGTAGCCTTCCAACAACACCAACTCAGCCTCCAACAGGTCCAGGAGTTGGGTTGCTAGACTTCACGGACCATGGATTCGTGGAGGAACCGGCAATGGAGCGAGTCGAATCGGGAAGGGAGCTGAGGGCAAAGATGCTGCAGAAACTGAGTGAGGAAAATTCTTTGGACTTGGCTGATTCAGGCCCTTCAGACTGCACACCGGACGTTGAATGGGTATCAGATCTGGTAAACTGAGTCTGGAAATTCAACTTTTGGTTGGTTAAAAGGGAGTTTTCTCTAATCACCATTCAATTCTGATTTTATGAAGGGAAAAAAAAAATATATAGCCTAAGCTATGCCGTTTGTTTCATATGTATATACATAATGGAAAGTAAGCTGAACTGATGAAGATAGGATTGAATTATTACTTGTATGAGCCTTAAATATCTGTATATATGGCTCTGCTCTAGATTTTGATGGAGAAGAAAAGAATTCCGTCTGACTTCATGTATAGCTAATTAGTACTGATCGATCATTGTGATTATGTTGGAAGTTAATGTTATTCCTAATGCAATTTTATGGATGAACTTGATTGAAATTACTGATCCAGATATTGTTTTTGTTTGTGATGAGCTTTCGTGTTGGTCATGCAAAATTGGAGGAGATATTTCCATGATTCTGCCCCTGCTTTTACAGGGAATAAGATAAATGCAAATATTTTCCATACCTGAAACAGGGGAATTCAGATATGGGGGAATCGATTCGAGAGTAACTTGAAAATTGAAGTGAATCTTTATGTGTTGACCTTTCCAAACTCGTGCTTTTGTTTGTTTGTTTGTTTGTTTGGGATTGAAGTATTATATTAATTTTAATTGAATTCAACAAATGGGTAGTAATTTGATCTTACTTTTAAGGTGTAAATTGGATATGTATTGATATATTCAAAATTTTAGGGGTCGAGTTTTGGGCTTAAATAATATATGAATGATTCTTCAACCATCAACCGGTATGTGTTACCAACTCGAGAAGCCAACGTTTAGGAATCGGGTTATTTTAACAGTTTAAATGGGCTTCGACTTGATTTCAGTGGGTTTTTTTACGACGATGTTCATAGTCCGTGAGTGCTCTACATGATTCTTTCGTGGAAGTGTTCGTAAATTCAGACTAGTTGTCTTCCCTTTGTGTCCACCAGTATTTTGTTTGTTCCATGTGTAATAGCTTAATAGATATTATTCGCTTTTTAACTCTTTACGTATCTATAAGACGTGTTATGTTATCTTTTGTTATCTTTTTCAATCGACGTGAGACCTCATATCAACCCCTTTTGAAGCGAGCTTTGTGGCTCACACATTACTCGATATCTGGCTCTGACACTATTTTGTAACATTTCAAATCTATCGCTAGCAAATATTGTTCGCTTTAACTTGTTATGTATCGTTATTAGTCTTACGATTTTACTATTTGGGAAGGATTTTATGGCTTTATAATAAATATTTGGTTCTTACTGTTCTAATTCTGATTTCATTTGTAACATTTTCAAGAACATCTGATTTCATTTGTAACATTTTCAAGTTCTTTGTTATTAGATATTGTCCACTCTAGCTTGTTACACTATTAGGAAGATATTTTCACACCATTACAATGAAATGCTCCAAACTGTGTATGCAACTTTTAAGCCAATTGATCCACCAGTAGCGTCCCAATGTTACTTTGGGTGTCTTGACGCTGTGATGTTCAACTTCATGCCATGCTTGATGGTACGAATGACTGCTCAATGATGAAGATTGTCTCGATGTTGGTGTCTGACCCTCAATTGCATACCTTGTTAAGTCTCAACCACCCAAACATTATTATCCCTAAAACATAATAAATTATTGTAATTAATTTATGTAAGGTCTCACGTCGAGAGGGAAACAAAACATCATTTATAATGGTGTGAAAACATCTTCCTAATAGACACGTTAATCATGAGACTGACAAGCTAAAACGGACAATATCAGTGTGCCAACGAGGACGTTGGGCTCCCAAGGAGGTGAATTGTGAGATCCCACATCGGTTAGAGAGAGAAACGAAACATTCTTTATAATAGTGTGGAAACCTCTCTTAACATATGCATTTTAAAACTGTGAGGCTGATGACGACAAG
The DNA here is from genome assembly GCF_002738345.1 of Cucurbita maxima. NCBI lineage: Eukaryota > Viridiplantae > Streptophyta > Magnoliopsida > Cucurbitales > Cucurbitaceae > Cucurbita > Cucurbita maxima. Next base: position 4,008,955 of record NW_019272018.1, read on the forward strand.
CCAAAACGGACAATATTTACTATCGGTGAGCTTGGGTTGTTACAAATTGTATCAGAGTTATACACTGAACAGTGTGCCAGCGGTGACGCCCCGAGGTTTGAGCTCCAGCGTTAATGTGTGAAGAGGGCAAAGTGAGAAACCAGGTAAAATACGGTAAGGAGTAAGAAAGAGTAACAATATAAGCAAAAAGCATTTGGTATTTAGAGCTTGAAATGGCAACCAGTTCGGAGAGCAGAAGCATGCCGTCTCCATGCGTTCCCCACATGTGCACCCTCCCTTTGACCACTCCCTCTTCTCCCTTCCCATTGCCCACTCCCCATCATACTATATATATATATACCATAGCTCCATCCATGGCGGCCCTCTCTCGCTAAACTCGTCTCCTTCTCCATGGGAAGAGCTCCTTGCTGTGACAAAGCCACTGTCAAGAGAGGCCCATGGTCTCCTCAAGAAGACGCCACTCTCAAAGCCTTCATTCATAAACATGGCACTGCTGGCAACTGGATCGCTCTCCCTCGCAAAGCTGGTTTTTTTTTCCTCTTCTTTTTCTCTTCGTCTTACACAAGTTTGTTATTGTTTAACCGGTTGCCCGGCCTGTTTCGTGTTTCTCCGCATAGGACTTAACCGCTGTGGCAAGAGCTGTCGTCTCAGGTGGCTGAATTATCTCCGACCAGACATCAAACATGGTGGCTTTACCCTCGAGGAAGACAACCTTATTTGTACCCTCTATTCCACTCTGGGAAGTAGGCAAGTGAAACAAAGTATTCTTTAGGGTTAGGTTTTATTATTTGATTTAATTATTTGAATTAGATTTTAAATAGTCCTACTAAATTTATTTTCAATATATTATGTAAAGCTATATATTAGCCAATTTCAAATTGTGATATTTCTCTTCTAATCTTTTTTAAGAAGGTAAGAGGGATGATATCATTTTTTTTAAAATTCAGGTGGGCTGTTATTGCATCACAATTACCGGGAAGAACCGATAACGATGTAAAAAACCACTGGAATACGAAGCTGAAGAAGAAATTCAATTCATTTTCCGAACGGTCAGCTCCCACAATCGCCGCCGTAACCCAGCAGAATGCGATTACCAACATGGCATTTCCAGCCAACGCGCCGCCGTATTCCGCTGCTGCAGATTGGTTACGATTCGATGAACAAATGGACGGAAACTTGATGTTTGCAGATGCTAATTTTGATTTCAAGCACGACCCAGAAGATCAATTCCCGATGTTGTGGAACCCACAAGAATTATCCACTTCCTCGTCTAATTCTTCGCTACCTGTAGAGCAAAACCAGGTCCCATTTGGTGGGAACGACGGCGAAACTGTACTGAGTTATGGGTTTTATCAATACCCATATGGAGATGTAATGGAAGGATTGGATTTCAAGTAAGATGGGATGAATTAAGGTTTAATTAAGGAGTTAATTAGGATTGATTATGGTAATTAATTAGAGTGGGAGGACTTGGTCAAGAAAGGACATGTTGTGTTGTTAGAGTTTGTTTGAATATCATATGGTTTCATTTGATGAAGTCAGCGAAGACTTTGTTTGTTTCTGACTCGTCAGTGCTCACAAATCTTGTGTTTGTTAAAGCTTAGAATTTCTTTTTATTTATTTATTTTAATTTGACTACAAGCTCAAAATGTCCATGTTTCCCTTTTGTTTTTTTTTTCTCCTTCATAATATTAGTAATATTCAACGTGGAATTGATATTTGATTGAATGTTTATAGTCGATATTAGAATATAGTCTTAAATGAATAAAGTAGATAAGACAACTTTATTAGACATGTCTTTGTGCATTAATTACTAGATATGTTCATTTTCCTTGTAGAGTCTAAATAGAGAGGGATTCCCCGTCTAGACAGGAAATTGAGGAGGCAGTGGGTAACATTTTTTCTCAAATGGGCTTAGTGTCTAGGTTTGATACTATTTGTAACGACCAAAGTCAATTGCTAGTAAATATTGAATCCCTAATGAGGTGAACACTAGGCAGTGTGCTAATTGGGACATTATGCCTTGAAGGAAGGTAGATGGTGAGATACACATCAATTGGAGAACTTGTAATGAAAAGACAAAGAATAATATATGCAAGAGGTAGACTTGGGTCGTTTGCAAATATTTAAAAGTTTTTTAGACCAAAATGTATTTTTATTGATTTAGTTTAACAAAAAAAAAAAAAAAAAAAAGATGAACTTTAAATTTTATTAGAACATAAAAGATATTTTTTCTGAAGTCCGAATGAGCAACAAATGAAAACTTCCCGCCTTGCCAAACGGCTTCACTCTTCCCGCATTTCTCTAGAGCCTTCTCCGACACTCTTAATCTTAGGAGGATCAATGGTAACGTTTCTCCTCAAACCCTAATTTACTAATTCTTTTTCATCTTTCATAGCAGTATATGCCTTTTCTTCAAGTTCGTTTATTAGCATTCGTTCATGTAAAATAGTTGCGATTGTCTGCATGACCTAAAATTCAACGAATTAATAGTATTAGATCATGGTCTATGAAAATCTTCCGTCACGCTCGAAATTCGTTGATTTCCGCTCAGAATAAGCTACAATCTTCGATCAGGTGTTGTTCTTTTCTTTCGTGTTTGACAGGTTCATTTTCCTTAACTGCCTGCAGAAAGATTAGCGTTGGAGTGATTTTGATCATTATCGATGATCGGTTTATGATATGTAGTTTAAGGGGTAAATGTTGTCCAATGTGTTATCTGAAAATGAGTTTTATTCGCTTGTTAACCAGCATTTTGCCAAACGGATCCTTCACTATTAATTAAGAAGGATTCTTCTTCTAATAAAATTTCGGGATTTTCTGGTTTTAATAAGGCTTACTCAATTGCTACTGTGGACTTGTTGTTAGGGCTCGTACTACTCTCCGCTTCATGATATTAACAAAATAAATTGTTTGTGATCTAACATTGGTGCACTTCCTGGAATTTAATTTAAGCAACAGTCTAAGAAAATAGGCCTTTCACTGGAAGAGAAGCGTTAGAAGATGCTTCCGTTGTTTTACGAGTCTCAAGACTTTTTCCTTGTGCGTACACTTGCATTTTTATTCCTGAATTTGGATGTCCCGTGATTTCATTTTCTGCTGCTGTTTGATTAGAAGGATTTCATATTTTCGCGACAGTATATCCTTTTTACTTCATTATTTATAAGAAGCCATTTTTTTTTTTTTTGAGTTTCAGCTTAAGGAGCTTGAAAAGCTGGGTCCTAGGAAAGGTGTGATTTCTCAGTCAGTGAAAGATGTTGTGCAAAGTTTAGTGGATGATGACCTTGTTTCAAAAGAGAAGATTGGAACTTCAGTGAGTTATAGTTTTGAGATGAAATCTTCAGTCATCCATTATTTTGTTTATCCTGTTTGCATCGCGACATTATTGTTTGCATATGGGTCACAGCCTTTAGACACTATAGTCTCTCGTGCTTTGTGAATGTGATTTTCAATTTGAGTATACATTTTGTGATTGGTTTTGTAACTTCAGGTCACCAAGCTGTGCTGGTAATCAGGTGAAGTCTACATCATTCTTATCATTACTTCCCGTACTCACTTCAGACGCTTGGTATTTATGATGTCCAAGCTCACTCTAAATTTTAAACCATTTAAATGTTCATTGATTTTTTACTTCCAAAAATGTCGCATGTCTCTATTCTTTCCAGCTGAGGAATGTGTATCTTAAACTCGAACTGATCTCCAAACCAGTAAGAACAGACTGGAAGAACTTACTCAGCAGAGTAATGCATTAAAGAAGGGAAGAGAGGAATCTGTGAGTGATTATACTTTAAGCGAAAGGTAAATTATGAAAATTAGTTCCCTCTAGGTCATGAATGATTTCTTTATGTCAGGGTGAACGTGAGGAAGCCCTAGCTGAATTGAAAGCCATTGAACAGCACAAAGAGCTAAAGGTTTTGCTTGTATTCTGAATTTTATTTATTTATTTGTAAAAAAAAATCAATTCCGATGATCTTTTTCGTTTTCACATGAATTTAACAATCTAGTCACTCTCAGGATGAGATGATACAGTATGCAGATAATGATCCAGCTGCCTTTGAGACAATGAGTTGAGTTTCTTTTGCATGTTTTCGATTTATATGATAGAAAATGGGTATCAGCTGCTTAACTCTTGATATCGCTGTGCTAAACTTGAAGTTAATGGTTGTGTGAATTCGACAGAAAATGCAATTGAAGATGCGCATGCTGCAGCCAACCGATGGACAGGTATGCATTCTGCACATAAGCTGCCAACAAGTTTTCAATGTTTTCCCTTGTTTCTCGCGTGCCCACTTGTAATTTCTTTCGAAACTCTGTTAATTGCACGCAGACAACATTTTCACTTTGCGACAATGGTGTTCAAACAACTTTCCACAAGCCAAAGAACAACTAGAGAACCTGTACAAAGAGGTAAAGCACAAAAAAATGCCCTCTGCAAGAATTAGCGATATGCTAAAATAGCACGCACGTAAAGTTTCTTATCTTCAACCTTTTATAAAACATTCTTTCCACAGTTTTGAAAGGACAAGAAAGTAACTTATTACTTCCCACTTTCAACCTTCAAACATTTATCACCTCCAAAGGACGTTTGCATGTATCTTGTTAAGAACTCTCCGAGTTATCGGTTGTGTAAATGCAGGTTGGTATGACGGACGATTTTTGATTATTTGGAGTTGTCATCAGCCCCTCTTGAGGTCAGTCGTGAATTAAGAGGCTAGAAGCTCCAAGCTGATTCAACCATATGCTTTATATGTCTCAATGATTCTGCGGCAACCGTTATAGATCATGGGTAAGAGTTTGTGTCACCTGAAATTCACCCATCATATATAGAGCTTCCCTGTTCATTCATTATACGTGGTAAATAAGAAACCTGTCAATTCTTAAATCAATTTAGTTCCGTTCCCAGATCACTCGAATATTGGATTCATGGCTCTCATGAATCTGTAATTTGTTTATAAGCATGGGATAAGTGAATTTGTTGTATGTATTGGAATGAATTCCTGTCTTTCGAGCTATATGTCCGAGTTTACGGAATTCTTGTGTAATCCGTAGTAAATAACCAACACAAACTCAAAGCATGGATTTTCAAAAAACCAACTCAAACTTAAACTTAACACATGGTCTCTTTGTGTAACTGAGACACTTAACCCGTCAGCTCCATATTAGGTCAATACTAACCACAGGAATGGTATATTCATTTACAGAATATACAGGACCAAAAATAAAATTGCATTATTATCTGGTAATGTCACAAAGAAACCTGTTGATCAGGCTTTGCTGAACTTGGCAAAAAATGCTCAAATCTTTGGTACATCCTCGGGCCAATTCTTCATATAGCGTCTCTCTTCGAATGTTAATCATGCTTACGCCACCTGCATAATTCCATAAAAAAACATTTTAGCCTTGACAGCCTTGACAGCCTTGTAGCTGCTCTAGATGCAAAGTTGGGTACTGCACAAATTTTGTTGGGACAAGCATGCAGGATATTCATTTCATAGGCTTAGAACGGTAGCAAAGGGGGAAATAATTCATCATAAGATTAGCCCAAGGCCTTGCTCCAAGACCATAATGGATACCAAATCAAAGAGCCATCTCAGCCTGCAGTGCTGCCAGTTCATCTTCTTCAGCAGTTCGTTTTGGAGCAGGTCGAGCAGTTTGTCTGCCTGCCGGGACAGGAATTGGCGCAGCAGGAGCAGTTGTTGCAGGTTGAAGAAGTTGTTCTTCCAACTCTGCACCTTCTAGCTCTTCAAGTTCTGCTTCCAGTTCATCCTGTGCGTACAAACAAGTGTTTAGTGGAAGAAAAACTTTACAAAACTGCAGGGACAAATGGTAGAACACACGGAAAGTGACTAAAAACCTCATCAAAATCAGCTGAAGCACCAATTGGATTTGATAATGCTTCTTGGATCTGTTTCATGTTCTCGGTTTGTTCATTGATCTCGTCCATTGTTTTATCGACATCATCGATATTCCTGCAAAAGGAGACTCTTAAACATCCAATTTCATAAATTGTAATGGAAACATTCGGCCCTCGGGCATCATGCGTCGTTATGCTCTCCCAGCACATCATTCCGAAGATTTTCACAACCTTTGGATGGGTAAAGAGAACCAAAAAAACAAATAATGAAACTACATTGAAAGAATGTGGTAGTTACGTTGCTTTCTGCATTGCTTTCATTGCAGCTGCCCCGGTCCTCAATGCATCTACAGTCTCAGTTGTGGCTTTTGCACCTTCTAATAATATCATCTGCACCCCAAATATTTACAACTCACAACGTTAGATACACAAGCACCAAAAAAGCAAACATGAATACATCAAACTAGTCTTTTATCCAAGCCCACCACCAACAGATATTATCCTCTTTGGGTTTTCTCTTTCAAGCTTTCTCTCAAGGCTTTTAAAACGCGTTTATTAGGGAGAGATTTCCACACTCTTATAAGACATGCTTCGTTCCTCTCTCCAGCCAATGTGAGATCTCACAATCCACCCCCTTTGGGGGCCTAGCATCCTCGCTGACATACCACCCAGTGTCTAACTCTTATACCATTTGTAATAGCTCAAACTCATCACTAGCCGATATTGTTCTCTTTGGGCTTTCCATTTCGGGCTTCCCCTCAAAGCTTTAAAACGCGTCTGTTAATAGAGGTTTCCACAGCCTTATAAGGCATGCTTCGTTCCCCTATCCAGCCAATGTCGGAACTCACAATAACAATATAGCATAAAAAAATCACCTGATCATGGATCCGCAATTGGAAGTTGCCGAGCTGCTCTATCTGCTGCTCATATAGCCTCTTCCTCTTCAAACATTGTATAGCAGCTATAAAATAAAAAAGAAGTTAATATTGAAGCAACATTACCACCAACTACAATTTGAAATGCAACCTGAACGCAGGAAAGATCCAACATCAAAGGAGGAAACAAACGGTTCCTATCATAAACTTCTCCAAGACGCATGAATACTTGGAACTAAAGAAGTCGACAGGATACCAGAAATTTGTGATGGAAGTTGGGGCATACTATAAATGAAATGCAAATACCCCAAGATCAAGAGGTATAACTAACTGATGATCTTGCACCCACGCTGAAAATTAAACACATCCCCAACTTGGATAAGAAACAAACATAACTAGCAGAGCTGAAATTTAGAAATAGAAGAGCATAAATCAACGAATGACAGAAGGCCAAAACAAGCCATTTACCATTATTAATAACATGAATCGTTAAAACTTGACTGTAACTGTAACAGCCTAATCTCACCGTTAGCAGATATTGTCCGCTTTGGCCTGTTACATACCACCGTCAGCCTTGCGGAAATGTGTCTGCTAGGGAGAGGTTTCTACACCCTTATAAGGAATACTTCATTCTCCTCTCCAACCAATGGGGGATCTCACAATCCACCCCCCTTAAGCCCAGCGTTCTTGCTGGCACACCGCCCGGTGGTGTCTGGCTCTGGTACCATTTGTAAACAACTCAAGCCCATCTCTAGTAGATATTGTCCGCTTTGGCCCGTGTATTACCGTCAACCTCACGATTTTAAAACACATCTACTAAAGAGAGGTTTCCACACCCTTATAGGAAAAACCACGTCTACTAGGGAGAAGTTTCCATACTCTTATAAGGAATGCTTCGTCCCGGATCTCACAGTAACCACACATCAATAAGTATTGAAGTACTCTTTACATGTAGGGGAGTCCAAAGACTACAAACATTTCAAATGGGAAAAAGTCATAAGAAGGAAAAGATGACAGGGTTGGATACTGGAGAAGAAGTCCACCATTAACCGAACTTGCACCAAAGAATCTATTCACTCTATCAATAATCGAGCCGGATCTAGTATATCATAAGGTATTTGTCTTTTCTACCGATTCCTATAGATTGGATCAAAAACAATTATTGAATGAGGTATTCAACTTCAAGAATGTATAGAAAACAAATTTGGATATCAACATCCGAGGCCCCTCCCCTCCATCCCCCGAACAAAGTAGAAGAAGAAAAGATAACAAAATCATTGGTTGTTTCATTACTAAGCCACCCTTGACGTTAATCATCAACAAGTTCATCATAATATCACAATAGTTTGCAAGTACTTAACGCCAAAATGTTTCGTTCAATAGTAAACTGCCATACCTCGCTTGTTCTTTGCTCTGGTATAATCTTTGGCCTTCTCTACCTCTGTTGAAGCCTTTTTCAAAAGTACCTTCTCCTTCTTCTCCAGCATTTCCAGTGTCTGAAAATTTACAGAGCATAAAACAATTCATTTCGGCCTAAAAGAGTCGTCGCTATAACAAAGAACAGCAATTAGTGATGTTGGGAAAATCTTGTAGTTCAACTTAGCCATATTAATGGTTTCAGTTTTCAAATACTCTCAAGAATCCCTAATTAACAGAAGTGGGGAGAAGGAATTCAATTGAAAGATACCGAGTCCGCTATGATACCTCGTTTAATTTGTCAAGCGTCGCCAGGGCACTAGACTCCTGCTTAGGTTTACCAAAAAGCTTATTGAACATAGACATGGTGGATTATCTGCGAATCGAACCGACCTCCGAACTTCTGCATCAACAGAAACAAAATCATCACTCATATTTCGTCTGACCAGAAATCAAATCTCGAAACTCGACCAAAATCGAGATTGAAACACAAGGTCAATTCGATCCAAAAAGAAAGAAGAAAAAATTGATGAAGAGGTGTGTACCTGAGAGCTGATGATAGGAAATCGAAGAGCGATCGGTGTGGAGAAATAAAATTAAAGAAGAAGGGCAGATCTGGTTGAGAGGCGACTTTGGTCCGGTTTACTTAGGCGCGTTGTTGTTGTGTGGGAGATGCCTTTTTCTTCACGGCGTTGACAGTGTTGCGGCCCACAAAAGAAAAGGTTAAAGCTGACTTACCAAACCTAAGAACTATACAATTTTTCCTTCTAATTCCGTAAGGCCTTCCACCTCGAACACTGGGCTAAGATATCAAGATTTCTTTTCCAGACATTTATGAATATTGCTCGTCGTGTTGAGAGGCGAGAGGCCATCCATTCCGCATTCCATTTGGTATGTTTTCCTCTCCAACAACTGCCGATCAGACTTCAATCTTCAGTTGTATTTCTACTCAACTCCATTACTAAATCTTCATTTCCATAGTTTGAATCGTTACACATTGAAAATTACAGAGAAACCAATGGCTCTACGTTGTTGCCTGAATTTGATTTTGTTTTCCATGTGCTTATGCTATGCCCAATTCCTGTGTTCCTCTCCGATCCCAGAAGAATTGTCGCAAATCCCTTTGAATTTCCTTCAATATGCTAAGAGTCCAGAGGTTTTTGATTGGATGGTTGATATCAGAAGGAAAATACACGAGAACCCTGAACTGGGTTTCGAGGAATTTGAGACCAGCAAGCTTGTCAGAGCGGAGCTTGACCGTTTAGGCATTTCTTATGAGTATCCAGTGGCCATAACTGGCGTGGTTGGTTTCATAGGAACTGGAAACCCTCCTTTCGTTGCTATTCGAGCAGACATGGATGCTCTAGCCCTGCAGGTACACTTTATAGCCAATTTTTGTAATCCCCTTTTTCTTTCTGCTTGTTTTGGTTGAATGTGATTGTGAATTAATAGGATTATATGGATGATTTTGAAACTAAGTACCACTTCAACCGGTCTACTTTCAATGGTTTTCACCCATTGGTGCTTCTAAATGCTATGTATTGAAACTTAAGATAATGGAGTTTTGGTGGTTGTATTGTAGGAGGGCGTAGCATGGGAGCATAAAAGCAAAGTTCCTGGAAAGATGCACGCATGCGGCCACGATGCTCATGTTGCCATGCTTTTAGGAGCTGCAAAGATTCTTGTGGAGCATCGCCATCTAATACAGGTTCTTACGCTGTGATTTTGCTATTGATGGAAGCTTTACATACTCTATCATCTTCTAAGTTAAAAGGGGTTGCTTGTTGCTGTGGAGATTACATCATTATAGAGCTTTTAGATATGTTCTACGTATTATTCTTGTTGATTTGTGTTGTTTTGGAAGCATATTTCTACCTATTATTTGTTAACCTCTAAGAAATGAGCGGGGGCTTTAGATACTAAGGTCCCGTTTGATAATGGTTTCATATTTAGTTTTTGAAGACCGTGCTTGTTTTCTTTACAATCTCCTTAGGACGGTTTTCATATTTTTCATACTGCTGCGCTAGTTTATGGTGTTGATGGTCCTGATCTTAACAGGGAACACTAGTTCTTGTTTTTCAACCAGCTGAGGAAGGAGGTGGGGGAGCGAAGAAAATGTTAGAGACTGGAGTATTGAACAATGTTGATGCCATCTTTGGAGCACATGTAAGTGCCAAGTATCCTTTTGGCATGGTGATCTCCAGGCCTGGTCCTATTCTGGCTGCAAGTGGTTTCTTTGAGGCAGTTATTAGCGGTAAGGGAGGTCATGCTGCTCTACCCCACCACACATTTGACCCAATTTTAGCAGCTTCCAACATAATTATCAGTTTGCAACAACTAATCTCCCGCGAAACTGATCCATTAGATTCACAGGTTCTCTTTTTTTCTAAACATTTCTCAGCCTTGTTATACTCTGTCAATTCACAAACATGCTTGAATCTTTCAGGTCGTTACAGTAGCAAAGTTTCAGGGCGGTGATGCATTCAATGTCATTCCTGATTCTGTAACAATTGGCGGCACTTTCAGGGCGTTTTCAAAGGAAAGCTTCATCCAACTTAAACACAGAATTGTAGAGGTAGATTTTTATTGTGATATCTTACATTGGTTGGAGAGAAAAACCAAACACCCTTGGGTGTGGAAACCTTATTCTAGCAGACGTAATTTAAAGTTTTGAGGGGAAATCCAAAGGGTAAAGCCGAAATAGGACAATATCTATTAACGGAGGGAAGCTCAAATAGGACAATATCTACTGACGGTAGACTTGGGTCGTTAGATCCATTTCAAATATTAGTCCATGATATTTTGTTCTTGGAAAACAATGGCAGGTTATCACAAAACAAGCCAACGTTCAGAGGTGCAATGCCACTGTGGAGTTCAATGAAGATCAAAAGCCTTTTTTTCCAGTTACACTGAATGACCAAGATCTTTACGAGCATTTTCGTGCAGTCGCTGGGGACATGTTGGGTTCGAAGAACGTTCTTGATATGCAACCTTTAATGGGAGCAGAAGACTTTGCATTCTATTGTGAAGCATTCCCAGGATTCTTCTACTTCGTTGGGATGAAGAACGAGACTGTAGGAAAGTTCGAACCGGGACATTCGCCTTATTACATAGTGAATGAAGATGTTATTCCTTATGGTGCAGCATTGCAGGCTTCAATCGCCACAAGGTACCTTCTAGAGTACTCACCCAAGTCTACTTCAACTAAAGGATACTCTCGTGATGAGCTTTAAATATCTGTAGCTGTTTAGAGTCATCCAAGTAATGGCTCTGTTTCTGTTCTGGATCAAGTACCAGTCACTTGTAATCACGTCTGAGAATGTGTTTAGGCTTCCCAGATGCAATTTTAGAAAAACCCATTTGCCATGCTTAATTGTTTAAAGTTTGGCCAGAGTGAGCCATGATCATTTTGCTTATTTGGGATTCAATATATAACCATTTAAACCACCTCCACCTCCTAAAAGAATTTCTTCAGGAGTAATGCTTCTAAAACCATTTTCTATAAATAGAATCCCCATCGGACATCATATTTGTGAGATCAGTCGATTGAGAAGAAAAACGAAACAGAAGAATAAAACAATCTTTACAAGAGTATGAAAACTTCTCTAATACAAACTTCTACTTCTCTAACACAAACTTCTCTATAATAGCAAAGCCTGCAAGCCTTTCAAACAAGAAAGATCTTTTCAGCATTTTCATGCACATCAACTGTTCCGATGCCTAGAACTTGGATCGTAATTGATAAAAGTAACCTAATGAGAAAAACTCGTCCAGATTCGGGAAAGCTCATGTAATTTGATCCAGAAACCTAATTTGTTACAGCACCCAAATCATTAGTAACCACCTGTTGCAATTGTAAGACAAAACGTAGAAACGCTTGCTTTTGTAAATTAAGCCTATCAGTGCAGATTTTATAAGAATCTAATGAGAGATCTTCCCACTCAACTCCACTTTCGATGACATATAAAATACAACTCAAATCAAGAAACATCGCGGCATTGAGAGAACTCTAGGTATCCAGATAAATATCATAAAATCAACAAGAGAAAATACGAAACCAACTAAAATTCAGATCCAAATCGCATTGCTTCTAATATATTGCCAAAATAAATATCTTTTACATGGTCAAAAAAGCTTCAACAACTAAAACATCTATTAGAAAAAGAAAGAAAATGCTTAATAACGCATAAAACCATGCATCTCCAGCGGCAAAGCACCCAACGAAATCGTTGTTTGTTTACTTCTCGGAGGAGTTGGGTCCTCTCTTCTTTCCAAAGCCAACAACTACAAATACAAATAGATATAAACCACACGTTAGAATGAGGCTATCAAACCCTCATACGAGGATCTTAATTTCGTAATAAAGATATCGATTAGACAGAACTGCATATATTCTAATTTCTAACAAATAAACCGATTGCAATGCTAATTCCACGAAACCTAAATCAATAATCCTAAACTAAAGCGCCAATAGATCTGAAGATCAATAAAGTTAACGACGATGATTTACCGGCAGTGACGAATCTGCGGTTGTATTGCATACGCTTGTGTGCGCGTCCCCGGGGCTTTTTCTTCTTGTCCTGCTTCGCTACTTTCGGGGTTTGACCTCTCACCTTCCCAGCACGAGCTAAAGATCCATGAACCTTACCTGGAAGTCAATAAAGCCACAGAGAAACACGATATGCAAACAGATTCAGAGAGATGAAAGAATCGAGACGCATCAGAAAAAACTAAATGCACTACAATAGATCGAAGGTCGAGAACTGAAGAGTTGGGGTTTAGCTCACCCATGGCTGATTGTTTACTTCGGTAGCGTCCTGGTGCTTGAAGTCCGAATGAGAAGGCGGTGAAGAGCTCGAAAGACCAATTAGGGTTTCGATTGGGAATATATAGACGATTATGAATACGGGCTAGCTGAGAGACCAATACTCTCTAAACTTTGGGCCTTCCAGTTGGGCCCAATAAATGGGAATGGGCCATTGTTGCCATCAGGTTAGGGCTATAATAAAAAATTGCATTCAAAAGTTGTTTTTACATGAATATTTATAAAATATATTGAGGATATTAATTAATTAACCTTCAATTTGGAATTCTTTAAATCAATATTTTAACCAATCATTGCATTTCAATTTAGTTTGTTTAATTAAATATTACATATAAGTATTAATTTAGATTAAATTACTGCTCTCTTTTTCAAAATTATATATAGACTTTAAAAATTACCAATAATACCCTTCACAAGTAAAATATGATAAGTGAAGATGTATGGTAAATACAATCTCAATAATCTTTCAAACCAAAGCACGGAAAGATGCATGTCCTTCGATGTTCTAGTCAACTTACGCACAACTCAGCTATGATCGTAGAAAAACCTTTAATCCTACTACATTTGGTTGCCCAACGGGTAGTCATTGGTTTATGAAACTCCATGAATAGTTGAAATTATAAATTTATTTAGAAATAAATTTGGTAGCTTTATAAAAAATAGAATCAGACAAGACTAAGGCTTTCCAGCCAGATTCATTAATGTAATATAACTCAATGAGCTAAAGAATCATATAATCATATAATCTTCCAAAAGCTGACCTCGCTAGTTGACTCCTCCTCGTCGACAATCAACCAATAGTTGTCCAGCGAGTAGTTGTCGAATGGGACTTCCTCGCCTTTAGCCTAGCTGTCTTGTCTTATTCTGCTCTTTCGGACCACCTTTCCTTATTTTAGGGCTTGCTTTTATGCCTTTCGACCTTCAGAGCTTGAAATGGGTATGCTCTAATTGCGGCGGGTCGGAATAGGAGTTTGGCTAAATATTTGGTGATTTTGGAAAAAGAATTAGTACTAATAAAAAAGAAATATTATTTATTAAGATAGTGCATACAGCAGTAACTCATCCAGTGAGCAACCGATGAGCACAGCTTGTGACATAATCAAGACAAGAGAAAGATCTATCCTAAACGATCCAATACAATGGGAGAATCCTCCTTTGGATAAAGATTTAGTCTAAAACAATTAGCCTACAACAAGCAAACTGAGTATAACAAGAAAAGAACTCCATAAAAGACAGCTTAAGCTTCTTCACGAGTGGTTTAGGACTTCAGCAATGGCTAGAGAGAAGAACTGAAAGGCCCAAAAATAACAGCCTTAGCTTAGCTTACTACAACACACTCATCTTTCAAATTCTTGACACAATTCAGTTTGAACTACATTACACTAGATTGCTCACCGTTTCGTCCTCCGTCTTATTGTTTAACTCGCTCGTATCGTTCGTCGTATCTTCCTCGTTTACGTCTTTTGCAGTTAGAAAGCTCGGCTGGTTCGTCGACGATAGAAGCCTCGCCCACATTCTGTCAGCTATCCCAACCTTATTCTGTTTCTCAGTAATTCGCTGCAGATTGACCAAATCAGTGTTAGTCACATTCGTCGTAAAGCTTGATGAATGAATGTCTCTATTCGTCCTTTCGTTTCCAACCGTGGTCAGATTGAGCTTGTTTTATGTGCACAAGGAATGCAAGACTGACTGAAACACTAACCTCACTATAAATAGTTTAAACTCACAAAACTTCAAATACGTGCTACTAGATACTGTCCACTTTAACCTATTACGTATAACCATTAGCCTCACGGTTTTAAAACTCATCTGTTAGGGAGAGGTTTCCACATCCTTATAAGGAATGTGCATTGTTCCCCTCTCCAACCAATGTGGGATCTCAAAATCCACCCCCCTTGGGGGCCAGCATCTTCGCTGGCACACCATTCGGTGCCTGGCTCTCATACCATTTATAACAACTCAAGCCCACTGCTAGTAGATATTATCCAGGTTGGCCCATTACGTATCATTGTCAGTCTCACGGTTCTAAAACATGTATGTTAGGGAAAGGTTTCCACACCCTTTTAAAGAAGCTGCATTGTTCCCCTCTCCAAACCAATACCAATGTGGGATCTTACAATCCATCCCCCTTGGGGGTCCAGCGTCCTCGCTGGCACACCATTCGATGTCTGGCTCTAATATAATTTGTAACAGCCCAAGCCTAGCGCTAGTAGATATTATCCACTTTGGCCTGCTACGTATCATCGTCAGCCTCACGGTTCTAAAACGTGTCTGTTAAGGAGAGGTTTCCACACCCTTATAAGGAATGTGCATTGTTCCCTTCTCCAACCAACCTATGTGGGATCTCACAATCCATCCCCTTGGTGGTCCAGCGTCCTCGCTAGCACACCATTTGGTGCCTAACGCTGATACCATTTGTAACAGCCCAAGCTCACCACTAGTAGATATTGTCCCCTTTACCCGTTACATATCACCGTCAACCTCAGTTTTAAAACATTTCTGCTAGAGAGAAGTTTCCACACCCTTACAAGGAAGGCTTTCTTCCCCTCTCCAACCAAAGTAGGATCTCACATACATCTGTGCATGATTCTTGGGTATATTCTATGACTATTATGGGGGAGTCGGGGTCAAACTCAGGGTCGAGGTCATACGTAGAAGGGAATGTATGTCTGTCTTCCGTTAACAAGCCCACTAGTGTAGCCAGTATAGCCAGCCATTGCTCCATGCACAGCACTTTGTGCAAGCAGAGTGCAGTAAACATTGTCAGAGGCATTACTTGGAATAGCTCGGATCATGTACGTCGGATCTGTCACAACAACAGTATTATACGTCTGATATAAAATATTTAATGGTAAGAAAATAAATCACTTAGAACCTACCAATATATTTGAGGTTTATGGTCATCTTATGTTCTTTTGAGAAATGATCCTGCAGAAACAGAAATGAAATTCTCAGCGAACAATGATTTGATTCAAGTATTCTATGTACTATAAGATCTAACTGAAACGAACAAATGTTTGTAGAAAAGAGGGTAGGCACTAAACCTTGATTTTCTGTGATATCCATAGCCCAACATCTTGAAGAAGCTTGTTCCCAGAAGCATCCTGCTTATTAGAATCGAGGCTTCCAGATAGCAGCTCCTGCCCAGCTCCTTCTGCAATGACAATGACCATGTGACCGTTGTCTTTGAGACATCTTGCAATGTATTCATAAAGTCCACCAGGTCCTTCAAGATAGAAAGGTGACTCGGGAATTAAGCAACAGTCGACATCCCTGCTCGCAAGAGTTGCATACATTGCTATGAACCCTGCACTCATCACCAGGAAACCAACATCAGGACTTAGTACGAGCTTTGACAAGTTCATATGATGAAGCTAATTATTAGCCAAAGCTGCAAACTTACCACAATAGCGACCCATCAACTTCACAAGTCCTATACCATTCTCCATACTTTCAGATTCAACATGGGCGGCGTTTATAGCACGCTGAGCCTCCTCAACAGCAGTGTCAAAGCCAAAGGTTTTGTCAATGATCTGCATCAGAACCAGACAGAATCCACTAAGAACCAGTAACTGTTCGATTTAGTACGACAGTCAACATTGGAAGATGAATAACGTACCGGGATGTCGTTATCGATGGTTTTCGGGATCCCAACAACAGCAACTTTGAGCCCTCTCCTTCTGACTTCCTGAGGAACAAATAATCATTTTTTCCCATACAAATCACAAAACAGAAAGTGGATAAGCCACGAGAGATTAACATTAACCGCAGAAATTGTCCTCTTTGAGTTTCCCGTCAATATTTTAAAACACACTCTTAAAAGAAATGTTCCGTTCCATTCTCCAACAGATACGGGATCTCATGCTTTATCAAACCTCAATTAAAAAAACAAGAATACACGACATCAAGATGCCAAGTTTCAGTACTTAACTATGTTACCTCATATATAGCAGCTGCTCCCTTCTGAGTTCCATCTCCACCAATTATGTAAACCTGAGAAAAGGAAACCAATGAACAATGATCCAAGAATCTAATTTCCCATTGAAATTGCAAAAAAATAGTATCACATTCACACCTGATTGATGCCACGATCTTGAATGCTGTCGACTATCTTTGAAGTATCATGACCACCTCGTGATGATCCAATGACAGTTCCACCACGTTTATGGATATCATTCACGAACTTTGGAGTCAAAGGAATGGTATTCTTAGAATAGAACCCTCTGTATCCACCCTGCAAGTCCCTTTTCGCTTAGTAAAGCATCCTTTGTGTAGGTAGTGCAGGGATTAAGGCAATGACTTACTTCAATTCCTAGAACCTTCTTGACACCATACATATTGTATAAACCACAAACTAGTTCTCTGATCACGGTGTTGAGACCGGGGCAAAGACCGCCACATGTCACGATACAAGCATGAACCTCATCTGACTGGAAGTATACCTGAAGAAACAAGCCATTGCAACTCAATAACTAAAAGATGAAACTAAAAACCATACATTGAGAGAGTAATAAAGAGAGAGCTAACTCGTTGGCGCGGGCCAGCACGCCTAAAATGCACTCCTCTTGGACCACTCTTGTGAACAACAATCTGCAAAAGCAATGAAAACAGTGATGCATCTTGCTACATGAGAAAATGATCATTTTCATATGTCAATGCTTCATAAATCTTGCCATTTAGAGCTATTTCCTCATGAAACCAGGAAATGCCATAGCATCTATCAGACATCTTTATGCACAATCTCACATTTTGTAACGAAATCCCATAGTTTAAGATTAATTTAAATTTACAATAATACGCAAACTCCCTAGAAACAAAAGGTAAGGTCCAAGAAAAAAGCTAACCCTCTGAGGAACGGAGTCATCAACATGCACAAAATACTGCCTGCAAAACATAGATTAACTTTATCAACGGAAATCAGCGCATTGTTGAGGATTGTTGGGAGGGAGTCCAGATTAATTTAGGGAATGATCACGAGTTTATAGACAAGGAATACATGTTCATTGGTATGAGGTCTTTTGGGAGGAAGCCCAAAGCAAAGTCATCATGAGAGCTTATGCTCAAAATGGACAATATCATACCAATGTAGTGATCTCTAATTTCTAACCTGATATCAGAGTCATACCCTTAATTTAACTATGTCAATAGAATCCTCCAGTGTCAAACAAAGACATTGTTAGCTTCGAAAGTGTAGTCAAAAGTGACTCATGTGTCGAACAAAAGGTATACTTTGTTCGAAAGCTTCAGAGAAAGGAGTCAAGACCCGATTAAGGGAAGGTTGTTTGATGACTACATAGACCTCAGGGGAGGCTCTATGATGTACTTTGTTCAAGGGAAATATTGTTAGGAGGGAGTCCCACATTAACTTACACAATAATCATGGGTTTATAAGTAAAGAATACATCAGCTTATGCTCAGCTTATGCTCAAAGTGGACAATATCATACCATTATGGAGAATCGTGATTCCTAACATCAATCTCCTAAAAAACCATAAAAAAAACACATAAGAGATTAGAAAAGCACAAAAGAAGAAGCACCAACCTGACTGCAGAGTACGCAGGATTGTCTTGCAATGGATTGGAATACGTCTGCAAGCAAAACAAACCATCAGATCATCAGAAGCCAACAAACAGGGCCACCACCGAACTAATAATACGAACATCATTTACGCCCGCCAATTTCAAGATTCATCAACAAAATGACTAAATCAAACAAACCCAGATTACTAAATTTGGTTGAGATCAACATCGCAACATCAAGGAAACAAGATATCAGAAAGAAAAAGCAGATGGGGTTGGAAAAAGAACATACAGGGAGATCAAAAATATAGTCGGACAAGTGAGGAACATCTTCAAGAACATAACCAGAATCTCCATGGACAATCTTCGCCTTGCTACTGTTAATGTTATTAGCAGTTGTCGCCATCGCGATCCGAAACGATCATCAAACAATAAATCGACGAGGGCAAGCCACAAATCTAAATTGGTTGAACAGGAAACAGAATGGCGAAAGATATATATATACACAGATATAGGGGGGGCCCTGTTGACGAATCGGTGAAAGACTCCCGGAAAAGTAGAAATTCAACAGTAGACGCTAAAATTGCTTTCTGGGTATCATCGCTGGGGCTGAAAAGGCTCTGGTATTTTGGATCGAGAGAAATCTGGTGGCTAAAAACTGGAGGAACTACGACCACTTTCTTGTGCCATATGATTATTGTTACCATACAGTTCTTCCGATAAGAGTGGGCTTTGAGTGGCGCAATCAGACAAAAAGAACCAGAAATTTTTTAAAAATAGAAAATTTTAAAAAGGGTGTTGGAGATTCCTGAATCATTTTCCTATTCGAAATTTGATACTCTGATCGACCACGGAACTTAATTAACTTTTATAATTATTATTTTTTATTTATTTTTCTGATTCACTTGGCATTTCAATAGTACTATATTTCTTTTATTAAAAAAACGATAACTTATTGGGGTATTTTATTATTATTTGTAAACTTTATCTGTACGAATATGATTTGTAATTTTTTATATAAAATTAGTTAAGACATGTAAAGATATATATATTTTTTTCATTTTTACATTTAATGAATGAACTTTTAGAAATATTTAAATTTTAAAAAATCTCGTTTGATTATCTATCTAAAATCTAAAAAAATTATTAATGAGTATTATTATCATTTTTTTTAAGTTAAAATATTTGAATATCAAAGTAAGCTAGATAAATAATAAAAAATCAAACGTTTAAATCTTATTACTTAAAATAAATATATATATCTTTTTTTTTTTTTTTTTTTATCTCTTGAGTTCTAAAATAATACGATTTAATTTTAGGATTCAATTAAAAAAAAAAAAAAAAAAGCTGACCTATTTTGTTGTTAGAAAAACCATGGAAAGCTGAGTATAGTCTGTGTATATTTGAAAAATAGAAAGCTGACGTAATTTAATATTTATTTTTTTGATTGACATTCCTACGATGACATACCATTTTATTTATTTATTTATTTTAATCATATCCTCTTGTAATTTTAAATATATATATAAAGATTACTTCTAGCTCTACATTTTATTATTTTTGCAAATAAATAAATGTATATTCTCTCACGTCAGCCATAAATAATATGAACCCTTAAAAAAATAAAATTGGTTTGGTTTAAATAGAACAAATTTAAAAAATTAAATTAATTGATTATAGATTTTTTATACCTCAAATTTAGATAAATATTATGATGGTAATAGTAAATTTTTGTTGAAAATCCTTAATCAACATAAAATTAACTTTTAATTTATAAAATAAATGTTGCAGTTGTGTCACTATATACACCCATTAATGTTGTCTTATTAATATTAAAACGTTAAGTCTAATTATTAAAATGTTATTAAGAAATTGACTGTAAATCCAAAAATCAAAAAGTGAAGACCAACCAACCAACCAACCACCGCACTCACTTTGTTAAAGAATCCCGTAGGTGGAGGGAACTGCCAAAAAAGGAATACATATTCCAATTGAAAAGCTTGAATCTCAGTCCACGTGTCAAGGCCTAATAGGAGAAGGGGAAAAGATCAGGAGGCCGAAAAACACGGGCACCTTGTGGAAAATGGAAATTGATTTGCTATATTTTACGTTGGATTTTTTGTCTGGTTTCTCTCCTAAAAAAGAAATAAATCAATAATTATCTTAAAGTTAGTTACTTTTTGGCATTTCATTTAAAATGGTAAATTTGGTCCAATGAGAAAATTGTGGAACAAGTTTGGGGGATTGCATTTTTTTAAATAAAATTTTAGCATCCACAATTACTTTTTTTCCCAGTTGAAATGGATTTAGTGTAATTTCAGCTCTTTTTAATAAATTTTTTATTTTTGAAATTATTTATATGTCAAGTAGATTTATTAATTTTAGAAAAGATTGAATGTAGTAGAGACCGGTTGATACAAACTCGGAAGCTTGACACGTTTAAGTTCAAATCTACTAATTAATCTAATATATATTATATTATATAGATAACAAAGATACATGTGGTTATTAAAAATATACCTATACAATATATGTATATGGATGATAAATGGGGTTAGGTTATATTTTTAATGGCTAAGATTAGATAAGATGTTAAAATAAATACATATATATATAATATATAAAGCACCATCCCTCTTTTCAAATTTGTCCCTATTTTCTTTTACCATTATTAATCGATACTCAGACCATTTGAATTTCTTCATTTAATAGAACCGAATTTGGCAAGAATGGGGGGAGCCCATACCTGAAAAGCAACCATTTCCAAGATCATTGAATCGATCTGAAATTCAGAACCCAGAAGTTGATTAAAGTGAGAAGACAGAGTTTATATCCTCCAAATGATCATATAGAGCATGAATATGATTACCAGGCAGAACATCAGACAAGCAATCCTCCAGAAAATGGTATTGATTTGAAAAAAAATGGACTGAAGTGTTAACGTAAACAGTTGCCAATTTCCACACGCCCGAGCAACTACAAGAACATTTCTCTTCACCACATGCACCTATGAAATAGTTTTAGTATTCATAGAAAATGAGAATGATGCGATCAATGTACACTTTGATAGGATATTAGGAGTAACTAAATATAACTAAATATAACTAAACTATTAAGAATAACTACTCTCCATAATGATAGGATATTGTCTACTTTGAGTATAAGTTCTCATGTTGGGCTTCCCAAAATGCCTCATATCTATGGAGATGTATTTTTTACTTATTAACCCATGATCATTCCTTAAATTAGCCAACGTGGGACTCCCTCCCAACAATTCTCAGCAATTCTCAAGAATCCTCCCTTCGAACAAAATACACTATAGAGCCTCCCCCGAGGCTTATGGAGCCCTCAAACAACCTTCTCCTAATCGAGGCTCGACTCCTTCTCTGGAGTCCTTGAACAAAATACACATTTTGCTCGACACTTGAGTCACTTTTGACTACACCTTCTAGGCTCACAACTTCTTTGTTCGACATTTGAGGATTCTATTTATATGGCTAAGTTAAGGGCATGACTCTAATACCATGTTAGGAATAATGGCTCTCAACAATAGTATGATATTGTCCACTTTGAGCATAAGCTCTCATGGCTTTGCTTTGGGCCTCCCCAAAATGCCTCATACCAATAGAGGTGTATTCTTTACTTATAAACCCGTGATCATTCCCTAGGTTCGCCAATGTGAAACTCTCTCCCAACAATCTTCAACATAAACTAGTTAAGATACATCTAATCGATTAAAGGTTTAAATCTCACCTAGATATTGAACTCAACAAAACTTGTGTGTGTTTAAGCCCAAAAGGACACTTGAAATTTGAAAGTTAGGCAAAAGGGAGCTGGTTTATATTATGCTACAAGATTGCTAATCCTACTTCTAACATAACCATGTGTTTGACAAATTGAGACTGACATTTAAACTTTTGTAAAATCAAACATGTGCGAGGGAAATTTAAGCTTTTCACTTTTAAACTACACAGGTTCAACGTTTTACACTCATGAACCAAATGCTACCAACATAAAGTGAATGAAATCATATCAATAAGGACGTAAAATGATCCTATTCTATTAAACAGAGAGAAAAGCAGTTGTAAAGTGGAAAACAGGTACCTCCTCGTTGTCATTGATGAGGAATGCTACAACGCCAATATGATGCGAGGGGCCAGAAGGAAGCATGCAGGACAAAGAAGGAATTCAGTAAGTGAGCATGACATATCCTGCTTCAGCATGATGAGAGTTGAACCCCTCCTGAAAGTTACAACTCTAAAATATCTAATAATGGCTATGGAAGTTCAAATTCGAGAATCTGATGTCACAACTTTTGCAGTGATTGAAAGTGTGAACTAAAAATATCAGTTATTATCTCACATCAATGGCCACAGAAACAAGTTCAGCTTGCTCTGTTTGTAATTTGGAAGGAAAAAAAAGGTTCTAGGCGCAGAGATGTCAAGAAAACTGTGGTATAAAGAAGAAAGGGAAACTTTACTTTTTCCCAGACCTTGAGTTTTCATTGGAAGAGAGATGCCTGGAGAGCTGAAGCAAAGGCGTTTGCAGAAGAGGGTAGGCTCTCTGAATTAATGATGACCCCTTCGTATTCATCATTCCAGTGATCTAGAAGTTCCACATCCACGATTGGTGTATAAATGTCAGGAGACAAAACATCAAGTGCTGTTCTTTTGGGTCCAATGTTACCATTGATGAGAATAAGTTTTCTAGTACTTGAAGTTTCTGGTAGACCATCCTTGTTCAAGATACCTGGATAATGGGAAGGTCACATTAAAGAAGAAAAATTAATTCATTTCGATTCTTTAAGAGATGAGTGATTATATGGAAGTCGAAACCAACCCCACAACGAGTTACTACAGCTCTACAAGCTCTACAATTTCAAGCGATCATTGTTAAGAATCACGAATCTCCACAATAGTATAATATTGTTTACTTTGAGCATAAGCTCTTGTGGCTTTGCTTTGGGCTTCTCCAAAATGTATTACTTACTTATAAACCCGTGATCATTTTCTAAATTAGTCAATGTGGGACTCCCTCCCAACAATCTTCGAACAATCTTCCCGTTGAAAGATGGGAAACAAATTCTACCTTTAGGGTAGCCCTGGAAACTTGACCATCTTGTCAAAGGAAGGCACATTTTTCTTCCTTCTGAAGAAAGAAAACTGCAGTCAGCTTCTTTCCATATAGATATGTTCAAACATGCTGGAATATTCAAATGAGTCGACGATGCACAAGTAAACAAAAAAAAAAAAAAAAAAAAAAAAAAAAAAAAAAAAAAAAAAAAAAAAAAAAAAAAAAAAAAAANAAAGAGAGAATATGAATAAAAGAAAGAGTAGCATCGGCAGAGCAACCACTACGTTGAAAAAATGATCCAGACATTTTATCAAACACCTTATGGGCAAAAGGAATCATCCATAAACACGAGTTCATCTCCTCACTAAGACCACTTATCAACGCCATCCAATAGATAAAGAATGAGAATATAGTGCATATTATTAAGCATGTCGTGGTTTTACCTGGCATTTGTTCAGAAGAATATCGAACAATTCCGCTCGGTTTATGCTGCAATTTTTGGTGGCATGTGGGATAATGTTCTTATGCTCTTCCATACCCCTCTTCAAGACACTTCAACTCAATGTCGTCTGGAATTTGAAAGCCAGATTAAAGAGAAACTCGTGATTTCCTTTTCTCCCTTCCTTTTTGGTTGACCCCAAAAGCAAAAATATATGAATATTAGAGAGTGGAATTTAAGAGAATTTCTCACATTTAAAAATTTTCTTTTACTAAAATATTAAAATAATAATAATAATAATAATAAATCTCATATCAATTGAAATATCACCGTAAGCATCCATATAAATATTTTAATTTTTATAAAAGAAATGTTTGAAGTCAGACTATATATATTAGGCTTGAGATTAAATAACACTTCAATTATATATATATATATATATATATAGAAGCTATAATAAGGTGCATAAATTAAATAATGTCTTTTTATATATTAATTGGAATATTTAATGTCACATGCGTATAAAATCATTATAAAGATTTTAAATTAATTATGTAAAATGACATATATGTCTGATAATTTGTTTTTTTTTAAATACAATTAAAGCCACAAAAGTAGAACAACTAATAGGATTGCATTAATTGCTATGAATCTTGGTTATCCAAATTAAAAATGCGTTTATTTATTTATTTTAATTAAATTAAATTTATGGTAGAGACTTTTAAAAGGATAATTAATATATTATTTAATAAATTAGAGTAAAATTGAAATATGTGGCTTTTTTAATGAATTTTTTATCCAACAACTAAAGACAACCATTTTAACGGTAGACATTAATAGCCCATGTTCGAATTAAGGTATTATGATTTGTTAATTACTTTGTTTAAATAAGTATTAAACAAATAAATTAAAACTAAAAAGCTACGAAAATTAGGAATGAGAGTATATATATATATATATATATATATAATGTTGTTGAAGTAGGATAGAAGCTACTTGTCCTAGGTTGGGGACGATAAATTTTTTGGTCCATTTTATTTCGACAACAATAATATGTAACCATATTTCATTAATAAATTTATTTTTATGAAAAAAAAAATCAATCGAGTGGGATTTAGGTACGACATTTTCGTCCCACCAAAGTCGTCAAATCTCATCTCTGACTTTCATACTCACAAAATTAAAATAATTGCTAAAAAATATTAGAGAAAAATATACCCTTTGAAAAGTTTATTCATTAAATATAAAATAGATTTTTTCCATTTATAAACAACGACCTTTCACAATAATATGATACTTATATGGATCATCGTATTGGATGTCCTTCTTCCTTACAAGCCTACTAGGATTGAGAGAGTTCTTTTTCTGGGATTGAGTGAACGATCTTATAGCCCTCCATTGGTAGCCTACAAAGCGCTTATTTATATCAAACGTGTACGATAAGATGAGACAAGTGCTGCTTGATTGTTCGTCATATGATGGGTAGCCCTAGTGTAAATGTCAAAAAATCATTGAAAAGCTCGAGAGACAAATGTATCTTTTTTAGGGTTGACTCATGATTTTTCTCTTAATTAGCGAATGTGAGACTCCTCCCAACCATATGTAACGAAGTAAAATAAACCCATTTAGGGTTTTAAAAGAGGAAAATTGGGAAAGGGAGAGAGTTGGTGGGGAAAGTGGAGGGTTCTCAATCCCATCATTTGGTCTCTGTATTTGTGAATGAGAATGTGAGAACAAAACGTGAAGCCAAGCAATCATCTTATTGTTTTTTTTAGGCTTTTAATAAAACCATGTAATATTGAAGTGTTTGATGTGTGTGTGCTTCTGGTCCAAGTTTCCATAGCCCCTTTTTAGGGTTCTTAATCAGCTCTAATTACAGGCCTTTTCTAGTGGTCCTTCTTCCACTTCTCTCTCTACTCTCATTTTTCCCTTTCCATTGAAGCAACTTCTTCTTCTTCCTCTTCTTCTTCTTCCTCTCTCTCTCTCTCTCTCTCATCATTCATGCCCAAAATGCATCATGGTCACTCATCAACTGATCTCCTTCTCTCACTTTGATATCTCACATGGGTTTGGGTCGGGAGTAAAACAAAACATCCTTTATAAAAAGATTTCTTTAGCAGACGCGTTTTAAACCCTTGATAGGAAACTCGAAAGAGAAAGTAAAAAAATGACAATATCTTAGTGGATATGAGTTGTTACAGTAAAAGACAGTTCAAAACCCAATCAAAGTTGTTATTTTTATATCCAAATTCATATAATTAAAAGCGGTGGATCTGGGTTGTTATGGTAAAAGACAGTTCAAAGTAACCATCATTTTTATATCCAAATTCATCTAGGTGAGTTAATTAAAATTCTCATCTTTATTTCCCATTTTGATTATTTTCTTCATATATGTACCTTAGTTTCAACTTTAAACCAACGTCTTGATTCCATTAACTTTTTATTAAAGCTATGTATTTAATTTCAAATTAGCATGTTCCACCTTAGTCTTTGGCTATCCAAAAGCTACCCAAGTTTTATACTTTCGTTTTGTATTATTAAAGTTGAGGATAGTTTAGAGAAGAGTCTCACATCCGCTAATTAAGAGGTTGACCATACATTTTGGAGAAACCAAAAGCAAAGTCATAAGTGAACAATATCATACAATTATGGAAAGTCACGAGTCATGCCCTCAACTTAGTCATGTCAATAGAATGTTCAACACGAAGTTGAGACCCTAAAAAATGTAGTCAAAAGTGTGAAACAAAGGGGAGGCTTGGGTCTATGGTGTCCTGAGCATTGTTGGAAGAGGTGGAGTCCCACATCGGTTAATTAAGGTTTTTTGGGAGAACTAAAAATAAAGTTACGACAGTTTATACTCAAAGTAGAGACGGTAGACGATATCATACCTGTGTGGAGGGCGGGGTTTGGAGGGAGAGAGAAAGTGAACATGTGGTTTGTTTAATTGAGCAAAGAGGCTAAAAGGTCGGTGGGTTTGTAAGTTGAATTAAGAGCAAACTTCCCTTTTCTTTTTTGTCTCAGCTTCTTCTGTCTTCTCTCTATGTTTAAGTTGAGTTAAAGTTAAAGCTACTCTACAATAGCCGCCAGTGAGAAACTAAAACAATTCTAGCCCACTTTTGTTTTGCTCTTCTTCTTCTTCATCTTTCTCCTTTTGAAAAAACGGTGGCGTTTCAAGTGATTGCGGCGGCTGCACCTCCATATATTCATGAACTTCTCTTCCTCTTAGACATGAACCACCACAAGTCGGTTCAAGAAACCATAAAGATATGAGAAATAGTAAAATCGGTTCAATCGTCGGCGGTGGCTCTGATTCTTTACTAGATGCAAAGCTTGAACAGCATCAGATGTGTGGATCCAAACACTGCCCAGGTTGCGGCCATAAGCTTGAAGGAGGAAGGCCGGTACTGATTTTTTTTTTTTTTTTTTTTTTTTTGTTGAATTTGAATTTGATTTTTACTCATTTTAAAAATGTTTTTTTTATCTCTTTTTTCTACCTAATTTGGATGATTTGATTGGAACTCACTCTAAATATTTAAATATTTAGTATAACATAGATAAGTATGATTTTTTTAAAATAATTTAAAAGAAAATATAATTGAATGGTAAATCCCAATATTCCAACCAATTTGAAATTTTAGGTTAGATTAAACAATTTTGTTATATTACACATGGTTGGAGAGGAGAACGTTCTAAGNAAGAGAAACCCAGTAATTAGTTTTGATTGGAAGAGGGTTTATCAGGATTGGGTCGGCTTACCGGCCGGAGTGAAGTTTGATCCGACCGATCAAGAATTGATCGAACATCTCGAAGCAAAAGTTAAAGCAAAAGACATGAAATCTCATCCTTTGATTGATGAGTTTATTCCCACAATAGAAGGAGAAGATGGAATTTGTTATACCCATCCCGAGAAACTTCCAGGTTCTTAGCTTTTTTTTCTTTGGGAACTAATTTAAGGAATCACCATGAATTTATGAGTAAACAAAATTAGTGGACAATATCATATTATTGTGGAGGGTTGTGATTATTTTTTCGAATTGTGTCAGTACAGGAGTGAGTAGGGATGGATTGAGTAGGCATTTCTTCCACCGGCCGTCGAAAGCGTACACGACGGGGACGAGAAAGCGGAGGAAAATTCAAACGGAGTGCGACTTACAGGGTGGCGAAACTCGGTGGCACAAGACGGGGAAGACCCGGCCGGTGATGGCGAGTGGCAAGCAAAAGGGCTGCAAAAAGATCTTGGTTCTTTACACAAACTTCGGCAAGAATCGGAAGCCGGAAAAGACGAATTGGGTCATGCACCAATACCATTTGGGGCAGCATGAGGAAGAGAAAGAAGGAGAATTAGTGGTGTCGAAGATATTTTATCAGACACAGCCTCGGCAGTGCAACTGGTCGGACAGAAGCCTTGCGGCGGCGGAGACAGGATTTGAAGTTGCTGCAAGTGGGAGCTGTTCTTCCATGGCTCAAGCCGACGAAATGTCTCCGGCTGGCGGTGGTGTTGGAGCTTCCATTTCTAGCTTCAGTTCGTTGGACATTCAGCATCTCAAATCTGACCATTTTGGGTTTGGCCCATTTAGAACAACAAGCTTTGACGAGGTTATTTCTAACCATATTAGGCACATTTAATATTTACCCAAACAAAAAGATTTAAACTTTAGAGGTTAAAACATAAACCCAATTGGCAGTGAAAAGCGTTTAAAATATTAGAAATTAAATCAAAATTAGTGGTAAAAACTAACCTGATGAACACTAAGAACATATTGCAGGTGGGGTTGGAGGAGGGTTCAACGGGCAGGAAAATGGGAATGAAAGGCCGAACAAGCGGCGGCGCATGCAGCAGCAGTGGCGAGTTTGAGCTGCGAGACCACCACCATCAGCTTGTGGTGGCCCACAACGACCACCATCGTTCTATTGTTCACCATCATCTACCAACCGCAGCCTTCCACATCAGCAATCATCCGAGTCATCAAATCTCCGCCATTATCTCTCCTCCGCCGCCGCCTCCTCTTCTCCTCCTTGATCATGATTCATTTCATCATCCTTCTCCGATCATAATCCAAAATCAACAATTTCATCAGCAGGTACTATAATTAATGGTCTCTTTTTTTTGGTGTTTTTAATGGTGAGGATAATATATGGTGGTTTTGTTTATGTGTGCATTAAAAGAAGAGATGAAATAATGGGATTTTGCATGTGGGGTTTGGTCACTGGTCTCATTTCTCGAGAAAGATTGAATTTTGGAAGGTATTCAGTTATAGACATTGAAACTAATACTTTGGTTGGTTTGAATGACTTTTTCCATTAACGTAGAAACATAAAAGAGTAACTAAAGATCAAAAGAGAAAATTCTCCATACTTATATGTTTATTGGAGAGTAGTTTTAGGGGTTGATCATGAGTTTATAAGTAAAGACTACATCTTCTTTGGTATGAAGTTTTTAGTCACGAGAGCTTATGCTCAAAATGGATAATATCATATTCTTGTGGAATGGTGTGGTTTTTAATATAGTACCAGAGTCATGCTCTTAGTTTAATCATGTTAATAAAATCCTCTAATGTAGAACATACAAGTTGTGAGCAAGTGTCGACAAATGGTATAGTTTGTTCGAGGACTCTAGAGACGGGAGTCGAATTTTGATTAAGGAGAGGTTGTACGAGGGCTCCATAAGCCTCAAAGAAGGCTTTATGGTGTACTTTGTTTGATGGGAGAATTTTGGAAGATTGTGGGTAAAGGAGTTCTAGGATCCTTTGTTACGAGGCTTTTTTAGAGAAACCAAGAGCAAAGTATCTTATACTCAAAGTAGACAATATCATATCATTTTAACGGGTTTGGTTCCAAATAGGTTATCAGCCAAATGTTTGAGTAAGTTATAGTGAGAATAGGGTTAAAGAAGTTGTCGGGTAAAAAGGAAAGAAACATGGAAGAGTAGTGTCGGGAAATAGAGTGAGTTAAATTTAGTTGAAATGATTAAGGTAATGATTGTTGCTGTGTTTTTATGTCTGGAAATGAAAATGACTGCGTGAAATGGAAACATGAGCAGCAGCAGCAGCAGCAGGAGGAAGGTGAAAGTGAGCATCATAAAATGGGAGGAAGGTCGGCGTCAGGCCTGGAAGAACTCATCATGGGCTGCACTTCTTCTTCTTCTTCTTCCATCAAACATCACCCACCTGTGAGTTTTTTTTTTTTTTTTTTAATTTTCTCTTTCTTTTTCTTTACTTTTTTACTCTGAATTCCATGAACCCCGCTACCTTTATTTATTTATTTATCATACAAGAACCCAGACAAAAAAAATAAAAAAAAAAAGCTTCAAAAGAACAGTAAGAAAAAAGAAAAAGAGAGAAATTGGAGTACTTACCTTCTCTTTAGGGTTTGAATTTAGTTTCAATTTTAAATTATTTTATTCCTAAATTATCTTGTCATTTTAAATATTAGAATTTAGTCTCTATATGGCCACTAATGTTGCGTATTTTTTATAATAAAGTTATGAGCTAGTGTATTTTCATTAGATTGACCGTATGTAATGAGATTTTTTTAGAGTTTAGGACGAGTAACAGTGGAAGCATATGAAAATATATTATTAAAAATTTTAATTTGTTCCGTAATCGATCAACTTTTGTTTGACAAAGTGGGTTTTGGAGCAGGAATCATCCATATTGAGTAGTCGAGAGGCAGATCAATGGATGAAGTATTCATCATTTTGGCCCGAGTCGGACAACCCCAACCTCCACGGTCATGGATAGTCAAAACAAAAACCATTCTCCTCATTATTGGTATTTTAAGCTTTCAAATTTGTTGAATTGAAACTCACCCCAAAGTTCAAATATATATATATATATATTTTTGTCTCGAAACCAAAAAAAGTCCCAAACCAAAAACCCACGAGGATCACCGATCAACCCTTTTTCACTTCTCGGATCCTACCCAAACCCAACTCCCCTTCAACTTCCTTAGATATAATTGACCCTTTTTCACTTCTCGAGTCCTACCCGAACCCGACTACTCTTTAGAGAGAGTGAAATTAAAGGAAAAGTAAAAGAAGCATATACATAGATAGATACGTATACATATATATATATATGAATAGGTGCATGAAAGTTGTGACCCTTATAATGATTACACCTCATCTTTATTGCCATTCATTCTCTTTATGGGTAAATTATTCTTTTTTCAAAGAACAAAAAGAAAAAGGATGCAATTTGTATTCACTCTTCCTTCTTTTCTCTCAACCTCAAAGTTGGAAATTTCCAGAAACATTCTTGGATTTTATACGTTCATATTCTTGCATTAATTTATTTTCTTTTTCTATAATCATGATTAAAAGAAAAAGAAAATAAATTATAATATATATATATATATGTAATGGAGAACAAAGTGGAAGTATCTTTAGGATAAGAGAATAAAATAATAAATCTACCCAGTGAAAAATTAAAAAATAAATAAATAAAAAGTGGGAAATTTGATGGTGAAGGAATAAAGGAGGAGATGACAAGAATAAACTTTAGGGTAGAAAAAGTGCCGGAAATAACAACCAATCACCCATTTCTGCTCTTTATCACTTTTTTTGTTTTTTTTTTTTTTACCAATCCTTAAACTCCAATAATTAATTACTTTAATGTGTCCGACTATGTTTCTTTTTAATTATTTTTCATGTAAATTAATGTTTTTTTTAAATCTCGTAAGGGTCTGTTTTGTGAAGATGGTAGATGGTCAGTAGGAAGTCACACATTAGTTAATTAAAGGATAATCATGAATTTATAAATAATAAATATATCTCTACTAAAAATGAGATTTTTTTAAAATAAAAAACAAAGTCACGAGAACTTAGGTTTAAAGTAAATAATATCATACCATTATTTGTACCTCTTGTTGGATGAAATCCAAAAAAGTTGGCTGTCATTTTTTTTTTTTAAATATATGTATGTATGTATATATATATTAAAACGAGTCTGGATCCATAGGAAAGCCCAGCCCATGAAATATGGGCTAAAGCGTGAAGCCCAGATTGGGAGCCCATTGCCAAGGCGATTAGGGAACTTGTGGGGTACTTTAGGTGTAGGTTGTAACCTGTCAGCTTCCTTATTATTATTATTATTATTATTATTATTGTCTATTATAATGATCCAGCTGCCCTGCCCTGCCCTCTGCCCTATCCCGTCGACTTTATTATTGGTTTTAAATTAGGGAAGGGTAAATAATTGAATGATTGATTACCCAAAATGCTTGTGAAAACGCAAACTGTGTAATAAAAATGTGTGCTTTTATTGTGGCTGAAATAATTGAAAATATTATTTGGTTGGCTCCTATTTATTATCATAATTAAAATTCATTTATATATTCCCTCCAATTGATGTGATTATTTTGCTGTCCATGTCCTTGTCGTGTCGTGTCCGATATTTAATGAAACCCTAGCCTTTGACTTTTATTGTCTTCTCTTCAAACTATCTTCCAACTCTCCTTCGTTCTCTTTTTATTTCCATTAAATTCAACTAAATATATACAATCTCATCTTAGATGATAAACGAGATCACGTTACGTGTAAAATAGAAAATAACGCTCTAATACTTGCCTTGTCTAGAATTTTGTGAAAAGCGTGGTATTAGTTGTCTAATTCGTCTAGAGATATTTGTAACATTCCCTATCAATACATATAAGATATTATCCGACCCGTTATGTATCGTCGTCAGTTTCACGTTTTAAAAATGCGTATACTATGAAGAAGTTTTCACACCCTTATAAAGAATGTTTCGTTACTTTCTCCAATCGATGTGCAATCTCACAATCCATCCTCTTGGAGATCAACGTACTTGCTGTGACACAATCTCGTGTTTCACAATCTGCCCTTTTGGTCCATTATGTTATCGTTGTTAGTCTCACGGGTTTAAAACGCATTTACTAGAGAGAAGTTTCCACGTACTTATAACGAATATTTTGTTCCTCTCTCTAACTGAATCTTAAGTTTTTGTACTTGATTTCACCTGCCACTTGTATCTGGGGGTAGATAATAAAAATTTTAAATTTAAACAGTATTTTTAAATTTATTAAAAGCTAATCTCAAGCATATTATTTTTACCTATTTGTCCTTTGCTAGATTAAAAGTTGAGATAATATGAATCTTTCTTTAATATATATCAAAATTCAATCTTCTAAATTTAACTTTAGTGATATTCGTTTATCTTTTATTTATTCCCTCACTTTTATTAAAAAGAAATATTTGATATGAAATTAACAACGCTCCTGAGCTGTTTTATTTATATAAAAAAATATTATCAAATTAATAAAATATTTTTTAAACAATATTCATACAAATTTAAAAAACAACCTAAATTTAAATTAATTAATAAATAATATACATTTTAAATATACGGAGAAATATATTTACTAATATTATAGGCAAATTAATTATATTTGGTTGCTATTATATTATTTTTATGGCTTAATAATATACATTAATTGAAAATAAAACCCCAAAACTGATTATTGTTGGCACACAAAACAAAAAATAAAAGAAATCGGTAATCATTAGTGTAAAACTAAGCTTAGGGCCAACTTAAGTAAAATGTAGTCACACAAAACAAAGATGAGCTAGTTCACGAGATTGTTAATCCACAATTAATCAAATTATAATTGGATAAAATAAAAAAATTAACAATAATATTAAATTAGTAGTCTAGTATTTAGATTTGGTGTTTAATGTTTTTTTGAGAAATGTTTAAAAATTCTTAAATTAATAATTTTGGAATATTTTTGGAAGGAATAAAGATATTTTCGAATAAAAACACAAATAAATTTTATTCAAAATTAACAATTTAAAAAGTTTATTATAATTTTTTTTAACTTAACAAAAAAAAGTCCAGAGGTTGGGTCTTACGGTCAATTCACACCGGCTACCCTCCCCGAGGCCGCACCCTCTTTTGACAAAAACCTCACCAGCGCAAACATTTTCATCTCCTTCTTCGAGAAAACAGAATAAAATTAAAGAGAAAAAAAATGCAAAACTTCCCAATTCTCACTTCTCTCATCTTCTTCCTACTCACAAACCCCACTGCAACTGAAACCTTCGGAGTCGGCGTCAATGGCGGAGTCGCCGTCAATGGGGGAATCGGCGTCGGGATCACTATCGGTAACGGCGGTGGGCCAGGCGTATGGATTGGCGGAAACGGTGGAAAAACGCCATCTGGGCTGCCGACGCCGAGGCTGAACAGAGCCTACGCCGCCCTCCAAGCATGGAAATCCGCCATTACAAGTGACCCACTTGGAATTTTGAGTAGTTGGGTCGGCCCCAATGTGTGTTCTTACAAAGGGGTTTTTTGTGCACAAGTTCAAGACGAAATGACGTCGTCCCCCGTCGACATTATCGCCGGAATCGACCTCAATCACGCCAATCTAGCAGGTACTCTCGTGAATCAGCTCTCTTATCTCACCGAAATCACTCTGTTTCACCTCAACTCCAACCGATTTTCCGGCACCGTTCCCGACACCTTCCGACAAATGTCTTCCCTCCAAGAACTAGATCTTAGCAACAATCTTTTTTCCGGTCCTTTTCCAATCACCACATTATACATTCCGAATCTCGTCTATTTAGACCTCAGATTCAACGATTTCTCCGGCCCAATTCCAGAAGACATCTTCAATAAAAAACTCGACGCCATTTTCCTCAACAACAACCATTTCGACGGCGAACTACCACAGAATCTGGGGAATTCCCCTGCTTCTGTCATTAATTTAGCTAACAACAAGCTGTCAGGGAATATCCCAACTGGGTTCGGGATCTTGGGTTCATCACTCAAAGAAATCTTGTTCTTGAACAACCAATTAACTGGTTGCATCCCCGAAGGAATCGGGCTTTTCTCAGAAATGCAAGTGTTCGATGTTAGTTTTAATTCACTGATGGGTCATTTGCCTGATACTCTGTCGTGTTTGAACGACATCCAAATTCTAAATTTCGGCCACAACCGCCTTTCCGGTGTTCTTCCCGATTTGATCTGTTCCTTGAAAAGCTTGGTGAATCTGACGGTTTCTTTCAACTTTTTTTCCGGAGTGAGCCAAGAATGTTCGCACCATTTTCTGGGGAATTTGGGATTTGATTTCTCAGGAAATTGCATTCCCGGAAGAAACATGCAGAGGCCTCCGCCTGAATGTTCTTTGATTCCTGGTGGGAGTTTGAATTGTCTTAGGTTACCTCCTGTCGTGAAGCCTCTTGTCTGTGGAACACTGGCCAAGACAACAGACAGTGATCATCCCAGCTCGTCGCCGCCATGAGAAAAAAAACGAATTTTTGTGATGAGTTTGTCATTCATTCAACACTGATCAATGAAATGTTTTGGCTAATTTGTTCCCCGGCGAGATTTGATTGATTGTTGTTCGTGAAATTCTTAGCTAATTTGTTCATTAATTACACGGATAATGCTGCTAACTACATTTAACAGACTGCTAAGTAAGATTAAAAAATAAACAAAATCTACTTCTCGTATTTAACTTAATGTTTTAAAATATTTTCATTATTGATTTGATTCCAGGTGTCAAGGAAATAGACAGTAATCAATCACTATAAAGTGGAAATTCAGAAAATTATATATAAAAATAATTGTTATGGGAAGAATATCTTCCTTGTCGTAGAAAGAGACAAATCAGTTCTTCATATACATTTTTTTTTTCTAGATTTATACTTTTAATTTTAAATTTCAATTATCACCCGAAATACAATTATTGGAAATCGACAATAGTTTTTTTTTTTTTTTTTTTTTATAAATATATTAAAATATAAAACTTTCTAGCTCTATAACTGTCCCATGTGACATTTGTGACATATGTGCCCCTATGATCTACACTACCACTAGCCTATGGCCACCGGGTGAAATCCCCCTCTAGAAGGGGCATAAATGGAATTTCAAGTGATTTTTTTTAACATGTGAAATGAGATAAAAAGAAACTATATTGTCTTTTTTCTCTACATTTTTACCAGTTTTTTTTTATTATATTTGTTGTGATTAGTTATAGTAATTTTTTGGATAATCCATCTGTTTATTATTAATATTCTTCTAAAACCCACTTCTAATCACATATAATTCCTCAATAAGTTTTAGCTAAACAATTTTTAAATTATTAATTTTTAATAATGTATATAGAAAATATCATTTTTTTAAAAAAATATTTTTTATTTTCTCGTAAAGCTCGAAACTTTATTAATTTTTTAATAAGTGTATTATGATTAATAGGAAATTAGATAATGAAAATTAGAATAAGTTAAGATGAAAGGATATTGGGCTGGATCAGGGGCGGCCCATGTTGGAGATAGAGAGCGACAACCCACATGGAGAAAGCAACTGACATGCGTAGTTCCATTTACAAGGACGTGCCACCTGGCACCTCTCCGGGCCCCACAAATCTCTGATGAGAAATGCAATCTGGAGCTATCCTTGGGCCTAGCCCATATTATGATATGGGCTTAATGTGTACATTTTAGCAAGCCCAGTAATCCGCACGTGCGAGACGGAAGTGGAACATTTTGGGTCTTATTTGGTTCTATTCCTTTTCTTTCACCTACATATTCTGGCGTTTCTTTTGTCCCTACTGATTTCTTGTTTGCTAAGGTTTGTTCGTCTTCAAGCGGTGAAATTCCTTAAAGAAGACTGAGAGATCTCTAGTTCCAAAGCTGCTTCGAGTTTGATTTCTGCTTCTACAATGTCTTCTCCGGCCGAGTAATACTGCCTCTCCATTTCTATTTCCTGTTTGAAACTCAATTTACGAATTCTGTATTTCGTTTCTCTGCTGTTCGATGCTGCAATTTGATTAGTTTTGATTTTTTTTTTCTTATGTTCAATGTCTGCTGTCATTGTGTAGTTTGATTTTAATCTGGAACCTGACCATTTTTTTTTCTCACGATTCAGATATTACAACTCTCTTCCGCCTATAAGTAAGGCGTATGGAACCCTATGCCTTTTGGCGACTACAGCCTTCCAACTTGGCTTGTTAAATCCTAAGTTTACTGCGTTGCATTTCGGACTCATATTCAAGCGTTTTCAGGTATTGACTTGAATTTCCATAGGTGTCAGAATTTATCTGTTCAATTTTTGTTCTTTTTAAACATCTGCTGACTCTTGCTTTCATCAGTGTTTTTATTCTGTTTATCCAACATTCTTCTTGATCATTCTTTATCTTTTCAAGGGGCGTTGAATTTCATACTTATGAGTGGATTGGAATTCTTGGAATTCAAGAATTTCCTGGTTGGTTGACTTATCGGTTATATTCTCGATTGATAATTTTACGGAGGCGATAAATATCAGATAAAACTCAGAATTGGAAACAATGAATGAAGATGGGATTTATTTCGAAATGAATTCCATTATTCGGTTGAGATCAAATTAATAAATAAATTCTTAGTTAGTGCAAGGAATGTTTGACTGATCGAGAATATTTTATTAGAAAAGTTATTGATGGGACATTGGAATCATCTTTAACTTAACTTTTGAGGTAATGGTTCAAGTCTTTGATAGCAACTTTAGCAACTATGTAGTCAATTCTCCTCTTATTATTAGTACTAATTTTCATTAGTGTGGGATCCTTTGAACTCCAATAAAGGTTCTTGTTTTTGGTAGGAACTTTTGGCATTGGATAGTTTTGCCCTTTTCTCCATATCGTTTAATTGTGTCTTACTTTTCTAAAATAAGGTCATGGTCTTAAGACAAATGGACTTTCCATTTAGGATTTCAAGGATTTTACGATCTTTTTTAATGTCAAGTCTTGTAAGGTAAGGCAATCATCCCATCGGATTGATTGAGACACCCTCAATGTTAATCTATCCTTCCGTACTTGTTCTCCATAGTCTGGAGGTTATAAATCTCTTTAGTTTTAGAAGTCCCTATTCCAAACAAGAGGATTAGAATTAGATATAGAACAGTTCAAGTAAAATCAAAATGAAAGTTGACCGACAAATCTCTTCATTCTAAACCCGGTGAGGAGGAATAGAAACTTGGTAAAATTTATTAATTAATTTTAAGTTTTGTATGAAGCCTAATGGTAAATTCTTTATCAAACGTCAATTTATGAAGTGAACAGTAAAGATATCTAAAAGCAGTGAAGGGAGATACACAAGAACCAGAGTTTTTACATGAAATCCAATCCAGGAAAATTATGGTAGAAACAAGTTAACTTATGCTATGGATTTTAAATTCTGACGAGAAGAATCTTTGCTCTTAGGGAAATGACACAACTTGTGAGGTTCTAACCGAGGTGTGTCTATTGCTGGTTGAGAACTAATTCTAAAAAGAAAAGAATTAGCAATTATTGTTTCTTGAATCTCGTCAATATTTGCCTATAGAATCATTGTTTTTCATCTAGGAAGTTGGTCTTTCATATCAAAGGAAGTGGTTTCGAAAAAAATTGAGAGAACAGTATAAGTTTGGCTCCTCTCTCTCTCGCCTTTTTGTTTTTGTGGTGGAATTACTTGTGTTTATAAATTTAGGTCTAACAGCATCTGATTTTTCAGTGGAAATGACTGTGCCTCAAGTAAGTCATGAACTAGAACGTTCTTTACATTGAATATTCTTAAATGATGGATGCCTTTCCCTTTGCAGTAATTCTTTAATGTGAATTCCAATATATTCTTTCCATCACTATTATTAATATTTATCGAAGGTCACCTTTATTTTCAGGTATGGAGGCTATTCACAAACTTCTTCTTCCTTGGAAAATTCTCTATCAATTTTGGAATTCGTTTACTAATGATGTAAGTTTTTGTGTGTGATAACTTTTTTTTTTTTACATGAACTACTAGCAGTACTTTTTCATGAAGATGAAGGGTTTGTGTTAAAACTTTCATAAAGGTTTATGATGCACTAATAGTTTTTGTGTTTGTGCCCTCACAGAGCAAGGTATGGTGTCCAACTTGAGAATGGACCATTTCAGAGGCGAACAGCAGACTTTCTATGGATGATGATATTTGGAGCCTTAACATTATTGGTGTGTGAAGATCTTTATTAAGTTTTCCTTTAGATTGGCCCTTTTGTATTCTTTCACTTTTTGTTGGATGCTTAGTTTTTTCGACAAAAAAAGTCTAGATGCAGCGGTTCTTTTCAGTTTTATCTTTTTGTAAAAATAGTAGATTTTGCAGATGACACCTAATGGTTAAATTGTTTTATGTCATTTAGAAGTGATAATAATGTTACGAGGGAAAGATGTGTGAAAAGGCCACCGGACTTTTGGTTGTTTTTTTCGTTGTTCCAAATTATTTTGATGGTACTTAAATCATTTTCCAACGGCTTTACTCTTTTGTATTCCTGTTCCTCGGGGATTTTTTGTTTTCCTCATGAAATCCTCCCATCTAAGAGTTTTTACTTGTTGAACCTTTATTTTAGTTTGTGTATTTGAGCATATCAAATGTATTTATGCTGATTTGTGACAAGCTTTCTTGTTATGGATACTTCCTCTTGTGTAGGTACTTTCTGCTATACCAATCTTCTATTCATCATTCTTGGGGATATCACTTGTGTTTATGCTTCTCTACGTCTGGAGTAGAGAATTTCCTACTGCACAGATCAACATATATGGCCTTGTTACTCTTAAAGTACGACCAATAGCAATGATTTAGGTTTCAAATTGTACCTTTTTTTCACCACGGGATTGTGTTTCTCAGTTCCTAATATCTGCATTACAAATGTAATGCTTTTTGTGCAGGCATTTTATCTGCCATGGGCCATGCTAGCGCTGGATGTCATTTTTGGTTCACCTCTTGTACCTGATTTACTTGGAATCTTAGCAGGGCATTTGTATTACTTCTTGACCGTGTTGCATCCTCTGGCAGGCGGAAAGAACATATTGAAAACTCCATTTTGGGTGTATCCTTCCTCGTTTTGTTTTTTAACGACAAATGTTCCTTGCCTTGTTAGTTTGAGATTATCATGCATCTATACTTATCACATCCCTCTGTTCTGCCTATTTATCTACTATATATATATATACTCATCCGTTGGGTTTTTCTATTGCTTGCCTTGCTTTTATTCAGCGTATCTTTAACAATATCTACAGACAGAGGTTAGTATCAAGGTGGAGGATTGGAGCACCACCAATTCAACGTGCAGCAGTACCTGATGATAGGGGTACAAGTGGAGCTTTCAGAGGGAGGTCTTATCGGCTCAATGGCTAAACACTATTCTGTTTAAGAAAAAGATTGAGTTTTCTAGATTGTGCCTACTAACATCGAATGGTATACAAAAAGATGGGAGGAAAGAATTCGATTAGAAGTTCATCTCAAGCGAATGTTGCATTTATGTCATGATTAGCGATCAGCAGGTGCTCATGTCTTTCGTAGTAGCAATTTGGATTACCCGAATCATGATGGTCTTGACTCGTGAGTTTCGCTTTGAGAAATTGCTTCTGGACTCTGTAACCATATAAACTCCCAACTGTTCCCAATCCTTCTGACTAGAAATTGCAGATATTTTGATGTTATATTTTTCAAAATTTTAAATATGGTATTATGATCATCACACTGGACTTTAGTTTCAGGGAATTATTATTTTGGTAACGTTGATGAACTTTTCTATACATATTCAGAAGTAAAATAGACAAGACCAAAAAAAATCATTTGATTAGAAATTCGAACTCCCCTTAGATCCCTTCTTACAAGGTGAAGTTACAAGTTCAATTACAAAATAAGGAAAATCTGAGATTTTCAGAGAACTTGGCTGACCCCATCATCATGAAATTTTGAAAAAACATGATACGAAGGCCAAGATAAGTAGACCTGCAGAAACTCCAATCGCTGAAGAAGATGATGATGAAGTTGAGGACATTGCTGTTGTATTACTGGAAGAAGTCGTCTTGTTCTTCCTGCATAGCCATTAAACAATAAACAGCAAAATTTATGAAACCAACAACCAAAATAATGTCAAGTTTGCTTCCATTCCAAAAGAAAGAGCTTACCCAACAACGGTCGCGTATACGCAGTTGTCATAGCCTGCAAAGACAAGTTACAAACTCAAGTTTAGGAACCAAACCGGGCAGCTAAAAGAATATCAAGAAAAACTTGATCCTCGTAGGTCTTATAACTAAGTTGATTACGTGAACAATCTGCGATGAGATTGGACCTCGGGAACTCGTCGATGACTAATTTAAGTGGGGGAGAATATCACAACCATACTATGAAGCGAGTAGGTTGTGACCTCACGTTGAGACAAGTAAAGCAGCGACCCTCAAAAAGCTCCCATTCGGTCACGCGAGGGCCAATAGAGAAGAATATCATGATGTAACTAAGGAGGACGGTGCATCATCAAACACATCATATGATGTTGAGCATTGAAGAGGAAATGAGGCATAAGCATGATGGGCCAATGAAAAGACACGAGTGTCACGGATAGGCTTGTTGAAGGGTCAAGTAAAGACCCGGGCCTTAACCTCAAAAGTCGGGATTTCAAAGGGAATTTGGACACGCGGTTAAAGACACTAAGCTACATTTGTTTGCCA
Source organism: Cucurbita maxima (assembly GCF_002738345.1). Lineage (NCBI taxonomy): Eukaryota > Viridiplantae > Streptophyta > Magnoliopsida > Cucurbitales > Cucurbitaceae > Cucurbita > Cucurbita maxima. The sequence continues at coordinate 4,050,417 of NW_019272018.1, forward strand.
AGTAACTATATCTAGCAAACAGATATATAACAACACTGAAATGTCTAGGAAAGACAACCAAGAAAACCTGGGTTTATTTTGACTTACTTGGATCCTGGCTAACTTTAACTCCATTCCCTCCAAAGCCACAAGCAACATCAGTAGCTCCATTCTGCTGAAAATAACTGTTAAACGCATAAGATGCATGAGAAACAAGAGTATCTGGCTCAAAACAAGGCTGGCTTGGCTGGATGGCTGTGCAATCGACATTCCCCGAACTACAAGCCCAATCCAATGCGTTTTGCAAGTCCATATCGGTCGCCTTGCTCGAAGCAATGCACCAGTCGGTTCCATTAGAACCAGTCATATTAGCCTGTGAAGTCATGTCTACTGCACTTCTTCCTGTAAAATCCAAGTTGTAGACACTGGTCTGGTCTGGATAGAACAATCCCCAGTTCCTTTCAGAATCCAACCCTGGCTTCCTGTTTTCATTAAACAAAGAGAAGATATATACATCCAGTTCCTCCCCTGGCCTTGCAGGCGTCCCGGTGTTATTAATAACATGTCGGATAAGATTCGTGTTGTAAGTTTGCGCATTGTCGGGAGTTGCAGCTGTCTCCTTTGGTGACCCTTTAGATGGCCAACCTGTTTCTGTGACCATGACTCTAATTGTTCTAAAATTTAGAGCCATCAAAGCAAAATAAAGAGCATCAATCTGAGCATCAAACATATTCGTATAAAGCAGACCAGTATTCGGATCGATAACTTCAGACGACGATTCGAAAAGAGCATAGTCCAATGACACATTGCTAGGGGATTCTCTGTAAGCATAATAAGGATAAATATTGATCATAAAAGGAGACTGATTCTCAGCAAGAAACTCCAACAATGGTTTCAAGAAGAATGCAAAATCACTACTAAAAGCGCCAGCTGAGGGAGGGAACGACCGAGACAAAACTCCGAGCGAATGAGTGCTAGAAACCTTTATCTTCTTGTGCAAACCAGCCTTCTTAAGACCAGTGAGTACATTGTTCATGGCAGGCACCACCAAGGCAGACACATTGTGAGGGCTCTCCGTGACCTCGGCACCAACCGTAATGTATGTTATTTTCGCAGCCGGGTAGTAGGGAAGAATGCTATTCCTCAGCCAAGTATCTACATTTGACTGAAACTGAGCGAATGGCAGCAAATCGGAATTCGGTATCCCGATCATAAGTTCGACACCGGTGTTGGCAAAGGCCTTGAGAACCTGAATATTTGAATCATAAATTCTAAGGTATTTGATGTTATGAAGTTGAACCAATTGGGCCACTTTATTTGGTGTTGGGAGGTCATCTGCATTTCTTCCATAGCAAATTCCAACATTACTTCCCTGGCAATGGCCTGCAGGAAACATACAGCCTTATTTCAAGCATGAAAACGAAGACAATGGTGATTTCTACCAAAAGGGTTTGTTGTTTCCTTTCTTACAAAGGGTTTCAAATCTTTTATTCTGTAATCTATGATTTCTATCAATACAAGCACAGAAATATGTTACTAAATAGGTTGAATAATGATTAGTTTACTTCAGTTTAGCTAAAGAAGTAGCAACAATGCCAATGGAAGATCCAACAAGTAGAATCAGACAAAACCGCCGCAAGAAATGTCAAATGTGGTACCAAATCGAAGAGGAACACACCAAGAACAGTGAACAGAACAGCAAAAATGAAGAACACGAAGAGGAAACAGAGAGCTACAAACCCAAGAACATAAGCAGCAGTGAAAACCCATAGAAAATGAGATTGAATCCAGCCCTGTGCCCCATTCTCCTTCTCGTTATCACCTGAAATCCAGGCCTTCAAGTCTCAGTCCAACTCTGCTGCGGGGTTTGTGTAGAGAAATGGGAATGAGGGATTTGTAAGATTCTGGTTTAGAACAGCAACGGCTCGTTTTGCTTTCTAAAAAGGCACCCACTGTGAGGATTACAGAGCTCGAGATTACGGTTTAAGACTAAAACAGAGCAAAATTAGCTTAAAAAGCCACTCTCTGGCGGAGGCTATGGAGAGTGTCGGGGACAGGGGAAGGAGTGTGTCAGCATAGGGACCGGACTTCAGAGGAAAGTATTAAATTTTGTCTATTGAGATTCCTCGATTCCGGTGCCCAGCATGTCTGTTCCCCACTCATTTATATATACCGTTCCATTCACTACCCGCCGGAACGGTTCCGTTCCATTTCTTTCTTTTTCAGCAAATTAAAAAACATGTTTCTTCTTCTCCAATTTTTTTTTTCTTTTTTATAAATAATGTATGAATTTATGGTCTTTTTCTAAAATTAAATTTGTATATAGCAGTAAAATTAAATATTTAATTTTTACATGAAATGAGAAATCATTAAATATTTTTAGTACGATGTAGAATTAATGTAAAGTTTGAGAATTTTAATTCTCTGCTTTAAATAATATAATAATTACTTTTGAATTATTTACTCCAATGGGTCAACTTGTTCATTTGAATAAATCTCGACTCCATATCCTTTCCCGAAATGGAATTGGTCTAGTCATTTAATGGATCAGCCCAAATATTATGGGCCTTGAAAAATAGAAAGCCCAATCGGTTCATTTTCCAACGGCCCAAGTTAGATTGTCAATGGGCTGGACGACTCTAAGCCTATTGGGCCGAAATTCCCCGACATTATGGATAAGAACAAAGATCGGGACAGCGTGGATTAGATAACAGAAAATTGATGGAAATGGCTGTTTGCAGTAACCATCTCCATGTCCATAGTGACTTGTGCCCAACTCCACTTTCCCTTCCTATCTCCTCACTTTATCGTATAAATTTAGTTTCTACATTTCTTTTCTTAAAAAAAATTATAATTTAATTTATTCTCTCTAATTTATATTTGCTTTATAATTTTGATAAATGAGAATCAACAAATTCAAACGTTTAAAAAAAAATTATCGTTAAAATGAGATGAATAATTGTTAAAAACTATGTTCTAATATTAAATTTTGATTTATTAGATTTTTTACCAGATAATATTAATAAATAAAACCTTTAAAATAACTCTGTCTATTTTTTCTCTAATCTAAAAAATAAATGCAAATTTTCATGAAGATAAAGAATGAAATAGAGGGTGGAAAAGACTTGTCCTCGTCCCACCCGTAGATATCTCTAATGACATGACTTAAAAATAGGTTACGACACTTATTATAAAAATATTTTAAAAATATGTCTTAAAAAGTAATTATGGGGAAGATCTTTGTTTGTTGTGAAGAGAAAAATACATTTAACCATGGTAAAAATACTCCAAAGCACAACTTTACCTTTAACTTTATTGAAAAATGTGGTTTCCGAAAAGCTTGGTTTATCCAAATATTGAATGTTTATCTTGAAATAGAAGCTCCCCTCAAAACCCAAGTTGTTCAAGTGTAGAGGTTTTTCCTTTCTAAAGTTTTCTTTTTACATAAATGGAAATTTCGTAAATCAATTTGGATTAGAAATGTCTCGTGCACTAAATAGCATCACCGTTCTTTTAAAGTGTTGGATTAGAATTCCTTGGCGTAGAGATATTAACCATCGTGATTTAGACCCATTTCAAATTCCGCTCATATATTACATTTTTACGTTGGTATGAAGATGAGTAGATAGTGAGAAATCACTACAAAGAAAGTAAGATTTGAATATCAAATATCTCAAGATAAGAACACTTGTTTCAGATTTGAATCACTCCATAGACAAAAAATCAATCCGGAATGATTAAAAACATACAATCTAAACTACATAAAATTAAAAAGAAACCTAGCCTTCGACTAAAGAAAAACACAAATACTCTTTTTATTATATTTTCTAAACCCCTTACTTTTACATAAACAACCTACATAGTATTTGAAAAGTTGTAATTTTCATCCCTATAATTAGTTATTATAACTCTAAATTATCATCAATCATACACAATAATGAATGAAGTTTGATTTCTTTAATTATTCCTTCCTCAAAGGAAGGTTGATGATGTAGATGAACATAAAAGAATGGAATAATGTCATGCCTTTGTGAGGCAAAAGTAAGGAAGATGTTACTAGAAAATGACAGAGAGGTGGGAATTCAGTACGTTGTGGATATGTCTTCCAAATTTCAGACCTTATCTTCTTTCCTAGTAATATGGGAGAAGGCAACACAAAACTCGGACCCCATCTTTTTTTTTTTATCATCAATTTTATCTTATAATAAAACGATGATAATTATTGATTGATGATAAAGGGTTGGGTTTTTGGATAAAGCAACAAAAAGGGGAATTATCTAACTTTTATGCTACATTTAATTATAAACTAAGCTTTCCACGCATATATAAATAGCTTTTCAAGCGCACATACTACGGTTGCAATATATAATACCTTTCTTCTTCTTCTCCTTCAGATTGATTCCAATGGGAGAATTGCAAGAAACTCAGCGTCTTTATGTTGATGAAGCTCAGAGTGGTTGTTGCAGAACGATCATGGAAGATTGTGAAGCTTCAATGGAGTCTTCCATGGAGTTTAGTTCTGCAAATTCTGAAGCATCTTCTTCTTTGGAGATGGTGGAAGATGCCCTTTCTACAGTTTCGGATTCTTCATTATCATCATCTTCTTCTTCAAATGGACCTCTTTTTGAGCTATCAGAGCTTATGGTTCATCTTCCGATGAAGTAAGTAATGGGATAAATTTTTTTTAAAAAAAACATACCCTTTTCATGATCTTTCTTTGGATACACATTATGATTGAAAGAGTTGATCAATATGACTAATGGGAAAATTTTGAAATGGTTTTGTTTTTGCAGGAGAGGGCTGTCTAAATATTATGACGGCAAATCAGAATCTTTCACATCTCTAGCAAGTGTTGAAAGATTAGAAGATTTAGCGAAGAGGGTTTGTCCAATTAGAAAAAAGTTCAAATCTTGCAAGAGTGTTGGAGGAGGATTTGATGGCCATAAATCCATTGTCCCAAGAGCTACCTTAGCCAAGAAAGCTTCAAGATCAAGAGGGAAAAGTAGTCTGATCTGTGGTTCTAGGTCTGTAGTTTCTGTGAATTGGCACTGATTATTTGCTACCCTTAAATGACTTGACTTGTAAATTTTCAAGCTCATTTCTCCCCTCTTTTTTGTTCTTTTATAAAGAATTTTATAACTTAACCTATCATTTTAAAACATGGGTCCTTCCAGAAAACGAGGAGAATAAATTTGTAGAACCTGATATCAAATGTTGGAAAATTCACATGGGACAAGATAATAATGTATTAAAGATAATCCTAAAGATCACAAACCATTGGTAGAATTTGAGTTACAAATTCTCTCTGTTGAATGAAAGTCTCACATCGGCTAATTTAAAAAATGATCGTGGATTATAATCAAGGAATACTATGTTCATTGGTATGAAGCTTTTTGGGATAGCCCAACGCAAAACTACGAGACTTTATACTCAAAGTAGACAATATTGTACCATTGTAGAAAGTCGTGTTCATCTAACCCTAAGAACACTTTTGATTTTGTTTATAACTGATTCTGAGAAACCTGATTCAATATCTTGGACAAATTACACCGGGGGAAGTGGTAAATGTGACGAGCCAATTAATGAAGCAAAATAAGAAAGGCCTTCACAGGGTCAATAGAAATGTAAATTAAAGGCCAAAGCTTTATAAGCTTAAACCAAACTAGAACACTACAATGTTCTGTATGGATCCTTGTTTTTCCTTCTTTCCTCGCTCAGGCGCAACTCTAATGTCGGAAAAGATAGCAGAGATGGATAGTGAAGTGACGGAAATCAAAACAGTCTTCTGAAAGGGGATCGGTAAATTGTGCTCTTTAGAGGGTTATATTTTGTAAACAGGTACAATTCCGAGAAGATGGAAGCATTTCCTCATCACTGTGCCTGTGGCTTCACAGAGCAGGAGCCTGCTGGTTTCCTCAGCTGACCCAACGACCTGACAAATATCAGACCATCAAACATTGATGAAGTTTTAACTTTTTGCGAGAAAACGTCGGTGGCATCGAGAATGCATTTATGTCGAGGTAGTACAAATTTAGTGAGCTTTTTCCAGCTCATTCCCTAGGATGGGAAAAGATAAAAAACGCCTTGATGCAAATGCCACAAACAAACAAAATGATTAAGAAAGGGAGCTTTACATTCTAAGTTATTAAAGGTAACTAAGTTGATAACCCAGGCATAATTAGCTGCCACGAGCTATCAATCGACAAGAGCTAATGATTTAGAAATTGTCCAACATGAATTAGTGGGATAATGATATTATACATTAAGAATGAGATAATGGTCTCAAAAAGTCAGCTATACCTGGCAATTGGAATAGAATTTTTTCGTAAATATTTCGGATAAGTTGTACAGGTATTCACACAACACATTCGGCAACAGATTGGTGCATGCTTCCTCCACAACCTAGAGTAGAGAAAATGGAAGAAAAGTATTTACCACGCGATAACTTGTATCAAATATAAAATGGTTTGAGTCAGACGCAAAGCCACAGTTACTCAGGTCAATCAAATGTATGTTTTCTTTACCTCGGCAAATTGTAACAAATGAAGCCCCAATACACGCTCGTCCTCGTGCTCCAACACAATTGTTCCCGTCTATCAAATAACGGTAGACTTAATTTAGAAATAAACGCAAAAGTGCTGCTCCAGTCCAACTAAAGTCTTGAGAAGAACATGTTCTGGAATTTGGAAGAAAACTTACTTTTTTCAACTCCTCTATATTTTTACCAGATTTTCTGATGATTGAACAGATACGAGCATGGGCATACAGCAAATACACAGCAGTGTTGCCCTAGTGAACACAAAATTTGGGCGTGTAAGTAGAGTGGACGATGGACCGTTTTTTTCCAGAGGCAGTAGAGATACATTTAGCTTGTTGACTTGACTTTCGGTAAATTATAAGCTATGCCTAGAACCAGTTGAGGAAGTGTACCTTATCATTGAGCATCTGATCAAAATTGAACGTATAGTTGGTCAACCTGTTGTTCTTAAGGTCAGCATATCTGCCAAAACAATTTGAGAACATAAAAGTATTAATAAACGATTCTGGACAACATAAAGTATTAATAAATGATTCTGGGCATTCGCATAGCGAAGCAAGAAGCAGACTAAGTATTAAATGATAAAAATACTTAGAAACAAGTAGCACATAAAAGAAGGCACAGACAGGCCCAGTATGAGCTAACATGGTTGGGAGATTATGAACAGCTTTCAGTTAAAAACAAATGGAAGATGCTAAATTCTTTGGTAGGGCAGCCCAATCTCCAAATATACATAAAGTCATAATCTCTCCCATAGCCCCCGAACAATCCCCAAAATTTCTCTCATTCCTAACTAACGATAATCCCACAAAATGGTAAATACAGAAACAACAGACATCAGTCAAAATGTTGGAGACTTATTACAATAATACTAGAATCATTCTTCTAGTTCAGACAAAAGCCACAATTTTCTTCCTAAAACTGAATCATCGGAATAAGGTTTCAGGCATTTCATAATTTAAATTCATAAATTAGAAGATCCTATGCAGTGTTAAGCAGCATAGATTCATTGTTCATAATGGGTCCAGCCGTTCAGGTAGCAGCATCAAGTGAATTAGACTAAATTGTCAGTAGCCCACTCAGTTCCAACCTTTCAGGCAATATGGGAAGATTGTGAATCCTAACATACTGCAGTCTAAATAAAATCCAAACTTTACGATAATGATCCAGAAGATTAGCTATGATCCCCGATTATATATTAGCAACACAATAACAGTCTATCATTAGACATACAGTACAGCATCCTTAAAAACCCATGTACGCCTAATGTGCTAGATCTACTAATACTCAACAGATACAGAGATAAATGTGTTATGTTATGATGAAAATCATTTACAGTGGTAACAATTAATAGTACTGAAAGGGACATCGAGGATAACCTATAGGATTTATACAAGAGGCATAAAAAGGTACGGCCAACAATGAAAATGGTAACCTACTTAACAGCACCATAACCAACAGCTTCAGCAATTTGTTCAAGCTCTTCCTCAGACCATTCTGCAGCTTTCTCTAAAGACGGTTAACAAAAATCAATTACATAGTAAAACATGTGGAAGGTTGGCCACAAAAAGTTTCAAAAAAAAAAATGAACACGTTGGCCTTCACTAAATTTTACAACGTAAAGCAGCAAGCTGCACATTTTTTTTTAGGAGATAAAACAGAGTTCTTAATAGTCATTATTATTATTACCCCTTTCAAGAAGTGCAGCTTTACTGCGGCTCTTGGCTTCATCAAGCAAATCAACTAAACGAACCACTTCGGTATTTCGAGTTCGAAAACGCTTGCCATCTTCCCCAAGAACCAACCCAAAACCAACATGGGTTGTTTTGGGATGCTTATTATCATCAAGTGGAAGCCAACCAGCACGTTTACAAGCCTGAAAGAAATAGCCATAATTACTTCCAATTTAAGCATCCACTTCATCAATTTAAGACAATAACCAATTCATTAAATAATTGTTTGCAACAGTTTGGTGGATCAGTGATGACCAGGTCTACAGCAATTAATAATCATATGATATGTACAAACAAAAGAGAGGAGATGTAACGCCAGTGATTTAAAAGGTGCGCCTATTCTCAAGTTGCATGTGAAGCACCTTGCCTATGGTAGGAAGCCGAACTCTAGCTTGCCTCCAGGGTTCAAAGTAAAACAATGGGCTTAGGTTAGTTATTAATAAGAAATTATGAAAACCCTAAAGGGAATGGCTTCTGCGTTTAAAGTTTTATGTTTATTATTATTTTTCGTTCCTAACCTTCTTCAAATCGAACCCCCCTCCCAAAAAAAAAAAAAAACTTCGACCTAACTGATTGCTGTTGCCATCAACAGAGTTTGTGAGTGGTAAGTCTTTCTCTCTCTCGGTCTGCTCTCTCTTAGTCTCTCAATCTCCTTTCTCCCATTTTTCTCAATTGGATGCTTCTCCCTCTCCATTTCACTCCTCACTTGATTCCCCTCTTTCCATCTCATTCTCAGTAGTTTTTAATCAGTATCTCTTTCTTTCTCTAACTATTTGCAATTTCTTAAGATATTGTTAGTCAGTCTAAGTTTCAAATATGAGAATTAATTTGATTGGTTAGGTCGGTTATTGGTAATTAGTTAGATGGCCAAGGATAGACAGAGAAAATATCTTGTTCGGATAATGATGATGATATAAATGCATTAGTTTGTGGTTTTTGTTCAAAAGCAACAAATGAGGAGTTTATAGAATAAAGCAACACCTTGGTAGTGGTTATAGATATGCAACGACACATAGAAAATGACTGGATCATGTGAAGGAAGAAATTAAAGCATACATGTCCAAGAATACTTGAACCTATGTTAAAAGACTAATACTTGAATCTTATTTATCTTTTATATATTTTTCTTGGTTAAAACTTCATTTCTTCCCATGAAAGCTTTTTATTGTGTATATATACTTACATAGTGCCCCTTAAAAAAAAAGCTTTTTTTGTGGTGCCTAAGCCCCAGAGGTCCATGGCACCTTAGTGCGCCTTGAGCGTTTAAAAACATTGTGTAAGCCAGCAACAGATCCATCAAATAATTACTAACTACAGTTCAAAGGGCCAGCCACCAAGTCCAATAACCATATATGCAAGGAACATGAACGGATAAAAAAAAAATTCATGTCAGAACAGGAATTGCTCCAGACACATACCCGGAAAACCATGTCAAAGTGCTGCTGCTGCCCAACATCAGTGACATATATAATCCATTCAGCTTTCTCTTCATTAAGGCGATACCTGTTTGGTGTAAGCAAAAAACGACCAATTAGAATGTCTAAGGTCCACAAAATTTTGAAAATCTTGCAATCAGAGGGAATCCAAACAGGCACAAAATTGATAGATCATTTTTTGGAGATAATATATTGATAGGTCATAATTAATCATAATGATGATGAATGTCAACTTTGAAGCTTTTTTTCTTTTTTTTTTCTTTTGACAATGTCAACTTTCAAGTTATTCATAACCTGTGACAATAGTTCCATTAAAAATATGGTAGGATAGAGAAAAACTGACCAGATGGCCGTAAGATCAGTTGAAGCATAATTGAAACCACCGTCACTCTTGACAACAATTAGAGGTATATTTATTCCATCAAGAAAGATTACACGAGCACCTTGGCTTTCCTCCACTAAGCCCTTATCAGTCAATTCTTTTATGGCATTAGGAATGTACGGGTTGTAAAAGCTCTCTCCCTGATAGAGATGGAAAGATCTTAACCAAATGAGAACTGAGAATAAGCTGTTGACAGTACTTCAGATCAATGTTAAAATCAGAAGGGTGAACTCATGACGCTGCAAGTAAATATCCCCACAAATCAGATGATGATCAATAGGACGGAAGAACTTCAACATGTTGAAGATGAGGACGCTGTTTGATAGTGGGATGCATTCCATTAACCACAAATTAACTATTTCAACTAATAAATCCAATGCCAGAAAAACAATCTAACTTGGGTCTGACGTTTGAAAGGAAGAATTGCCCAATCCCAACACAAACAAGTAGAGAATGGACACGAGAAAAAACAAGCAGAAACGAGTAAAATGTTATATGAGGAAAGAGAAGCAAGTATTTAATATATATATATAAAGGAAAGCCAAAACGTACCTTCTCCTCTAATTCAACTCCAAGGCGTTCATATACCCTGTTAAATTCATTCCTGCTGATTTCACATATTTGTGCCCAAGCCTTTCGATATTTAGCTTCCCCACCCTGTAAAACAAAAATTAAGCTCACTTCAACAGAAATTAGATCTGAGAAACTTCCAAATAGTTGCGATGTTCCTATCATGCTCCGCCATGGAATCTATAAACCATAAACAAGCTACAAAAGACTAAATAATAAGTCAATGAGTAAAAACTACTCGGCCTCTTGGCTGAGATCAAGTGAAGTCCAATTGTAGCTCTCTTTCAACCTAAAAACTCACATTTTCAATTTTTAAACTTAGATACTTCAAATTAAATTTTGAATCTACTTGCAGATGCCAATAAAAACATGTTGCTAGAAAATTTAATGTCCATTCACAGGGCTGATTGGAACAAGTGAAAAAAGTAAATGAGACTTTGGGGAATAAATTTAAATCCCATGGTGGCCAACTACTAAAGATATTAAATCCTACCAGTATTCTAACATAAGCTTGAGGTGCACATAAGCTTGTCGAACACTCGTAGATGAAATAATAGTAAAATAAATAAATAAAGCTCATTCTTGACTGTGGCTTCCTTAATATCTTTTATTGAGAAACCATGCTTTCATTGAGAACAAATGAAAGAAAACAAAGACAAGACAAAAGGTCCATAGGCATACAGAAAACCAAAACAGAAGCCCGCACCACCAAAGGAGCTAGAGACCTAATTACACAAAAAGAAAAAAGAAAAAAAAACCTCAACCCCAGGCAAAAAGACCTATCAACATGAATACAAAAAATCTTGGAAATTGATGGACAAACAAAGGTGTTGACTTCTTTTTGTTACTATATTATTTATTTTTCATATTCAAAACATTTTTTACTATGCAATACATGCCATCATGTAGACAAGTAGCAGAAAAAATAAAACTAACTAGTGTAAATGAAAACTGAAAAAAAAATGTTACAACACAGTTTTTTTGCTCGAAACTCAAGGGTCCAAAGTACCAAATTAGCATAGAATAAGGGAGTGAAGAATTTATATATATTAGCCACCACAGTAAAAATCACCTGAAGAAGAACCACTGCCTGTTGTGCCCTCTCCTTAAACGCAGGATCACTGTCAAATCTCTGCTTTGACGCCTTATAGAATGTCTAATTAATCAAAATTCCAAATAACAGTTCGTCAGTCCTACTTGATACGACAGATAGACTAAGCTCTCCATATCCATTTATGGCATCTATTGAAAGTAAGAATTCATGAAACACATTTTATCACGTAAAGAGTGAAGTTTCCTTTCTTTAACAGTAGACAGTCCATGATGTAAGATCAAAAGTATTGAACTTCTTAACCTTGTTGAAGAAATTTTTGACAGTATACTATAAAAGGTAAACATGCTAAAAACCAACGGAGATTCTGAAATGTCTCTCCTACCTGCAGATCTCCAATAGCTGTTTCAGTAACTTCTTCCCAGTTCGGAAATCTTTCAAAAAGGAATTCAATCAACATACCAAACTGCAAACAAGAAGCAAAAGATGAATATCAGACGATACATTCATCTTCGGTAGAAGCTGTTTATTATCCAAAGAGTACAACCCCAGGCCAAAATCAATTTTGCAAATACTTAGAAACTTTATTAGCACCTAAAAAAGTTTGAAGCCAATTGAAAGGCAGGAATTAGTGTGTGATAGTTGCCGCGTTTTCTACATTTTCAAAACTAAGACTGCCTATTTGGAAGGTAGACCGGACATGGCAGAAAAGGACTGCGGCAAAATCAGCCAACTAGTAATAAATTCAGTTTTCATGTACATTTTCAAAGAGTAAAAATTTAGTCAGTTCATGAAAGGGAAAAAAAAAAAACACTTTTCTATTACAACGCGCGACACCATGAAAAAATACTCAATCCTAGAATAAAGAAACTGTCTTAAGGCATGGCAAATACAAAGCTGTACCTGTGTTCCCCAATCACCAACATGGTTTCTTCGAAGAACGTCAACATTTGAAAATTCAAGCATTCGGGCTAGAGTGTCTCCAATGATCGTAGACCTCAAATGGCCAACATGCATTTCTTTTGCTATATTAGGCGAGGAGAAATCAACTACTGCTCTTTTAATCGGAAGCCAAGGAGCCCAAGTTTCAATACCATCAATTAGCATTTTTTGTATGCTCTGCAGCAGAAAATTCATAATAAGCATGCAACAAACACATGTTAGATCTATTGATTTTAATACCTTATACTTTACATGAGTTATTCCAACAACAAATTTCAGGAAAATGGCACTACCTTAGCAAGCCAATTCTTAGATATTACTACATTTACGAAACCAGGGCCTGCCACAGAACTTGATTCTATAATTTCAGATGGAGGAAGATTTTTCATGATGGCCTAGAATTCAAGAGAGAAGTTATGTCAGAATCTCAATGATTAAAATAATTTTAGAAAAAAATGACCCTAAACCTTCGTGAAAAAAAACAAAAGAATCACAGAGAAGCACACTGTAAATACCTGTCCAACGGAAGGGGGGCCCTTAAACTGACTTCCTTTTCCTCTAATTTTAGACCAAAGGCCCATCGCATTATTGCTTAGCCAAATAAGAAACCTCAACTTAGCAACAGTAATCTAATCTACTCCAGCTTTAACTATAATATTTCGCATAACATACCACTGATAGTCGCCAAATTTTCCAGCACAGGCAGCCACCAAAGGCTCAACATCCGTCTCCTCGGGGACCGTTGCTCTGAGGGACACCTCGAATATTTTAGCTAATTGTCGCTTGGTATTACCGACGTTTTCTTCCTCCTGTGCCAGAACGCCAACATTTAGCCTCGGAAACAACTCATATACTCAAACGAACCCGTTCTAACAGAAGTAGAATAAACTAAAGAACAAAATACTCCATAAAAGCTTACAGTTGCCATTGTGGATATTGATTGTGCCGTCTTCGTGGCAGAAATAAGTCGCCTAGATGCCGCCCGGAGAAAGTCTGTCTAGTTTCAGATGGATATTAAGAATTACTATAAGTACGAAAACAAAACACGTAGGACTAGAAATTGAACTTGCAAACCATCATCATAGTCGCAAATTAATCACAGCGAAGACAACAGACAAGTTGACCATAAAAACAGCGCAAAACCACAGTGCACTCGGAGCATTTTGCAAGCCCCCACCCAACCATTTTCTTCTTCTTTCAGAGTTAGGAATCAAACAGAAAGCGAAAACAAAAAATAAAATAAAAGTACTCGAAATAACAAGTTCCATAAGCAATGACTGGAAATCTCAGAGCTTACCAGCAGCAGGAATGGAAGAGGGGGAAGAAATAGGAGGGAATCGATTGAAAGCGAGCAATGGAGAAGGAGAAGCCGGCGCGAGTAACAGAGCTAACATTGTTTATTAATGCATATATATTCTTTCTCCTCATACGATATCCCGCTTTTTCATTCCGCCACTCTTTGATCCTCTCTGTTTCTCTCTCTGCATTTTAGGGCTTAGAGAGATTCTCCTTCTTTTTTTTTCTTTTAATTTTATTATTGTTATTTTTTTAAATCCATTTGTCCTATGGAGCAGCTTGGGTTCCATGGCTCAATCCCAGTTCAACAATTTGTTGGTTGACCGGAGGCGGACTTGCCAAGATATTTCTTTTTTTTAACCATTAATTAAAATTAAATTTATATAAATATAGTCTATTTTAATCAAGTCACTTGTGTTTGTCGTTATAAACTCCCAAAAATGCCTCATAGCAATTGAGAGTGTATTCTTAGATTATAAACACATGATCGTTCCCTAAATTAACCAATGTGGTACACTTTCATCTAACAAGTTGCACAAGCTGAGTCTAATGAAAGGCTTTCACACCTTATGAAAAAGGTTTTGTTCCCTTTCCTAATCAATTGGGATCTCACAATCCACCTCTTTACCAATAAAATATCCTCACTAACACACTGCTCAATGCTAAGCTCTAATACTATTTGTAATAGTTAGAACTCACTGACAAATATTATTCGTTTTAGCCCCATCATCTACATTGCTCGATGCTAGGCTCTAATACTATTTGTAATAGTTAAAACTCACTGCTAGCAAATGTTATTCGTTTTAGCCCTATTACATATTATCATCCGCATCACGATCTTAAAACGCATCTACTAGAGAGCTATTTTTGTATCATATAGAATCTCATAATTACAAATTCTAGTTATTCAATTTTTTTAAATTAATTAAAATTTAAAAATTGTTAGTAAATCACTACCCTTTCAATTTTCACATAATATATTTCTAATTTTTATATACAACATTTTAATTTAATAAATATTTTTTTTAGAACTAATTATTTAAAGTACAAGTTACTTAGCCAAAAAGAAAACAATGTGTGATAAAAAAAGTTAATTAATTTAACCTTTTTTTCATACAATGAAAATGTAAAAGAAAGATTGAGGACGGGTTATCTTAATTGACCTATAAAGTAAATAGTTTATAACAATTTCTCATTTTCTAAATTAAAACTATAAAAGGATTTAAGGAATATCTATGCAGCAAATTTATTTTTAAAAACAGTTTTGGATGCTTTATTCCATCTTTGATTATATAATAATTTTTTTTTTCATTTTTGTTTGCATAGAATTAAAAACTTTAGAACGTATAACATTTTTCTACCAATATAAAATATGTATAACATAAGATAATATAAATTATATGGTGTCAATAAAATAATAATTATAAAAAGTTTACATATAAAACATGTTTAATTATTAATGGGTGATGTTAATAGTCCATATTACTCTATTATTTAATAACAGCAACTACAAACGTTGATATGGTTTAAAAACATAAAGCATATTTAAATAATAGTTTAATTTGGGATCTAGTTTATAAATCTATTAGAAAATACAGTTGAATAAAAAATTATTTAGCAAGATACATAAAAAAAATACACATTTATTAAGTTTTAACGATTAAAAAGTAGGTGTTGGTGTAAAGTTTGATTTTCTTTATAATTTTAAAATTAAAACCATTATTTTTCTAAAAAGAAATTTATTAAATAGCATTTAATTAACCTACCTACTCAAATTTTCATCCATGGCTGTTGGTAGAATAGTAACTAAGGACACGTACTTAAATAAATAAATAAGGGCTCTTTAAAATAATGCTTATAAATTAAAAAATAAGAATATATCAAAATATATTTTTAAAAAGACTAAAATATCTCTTTATCTAACACGCATCTTAAAAGATAAAGTAAATGTTAAGGGCTAAGATCGTACTTTCGCGCATAAAAGTTTATCCGGTCCTACGAATTGTAGCATACGCTCGAAGCAGAGGAGCATCTCTACCGTAAACCCTGGCGTTCTTATCCGCTTGAAATCGCCAAATCATCAAATCAAACCGCAAAACGAATGCCCACAGATCGACGATGATCTCACATGAGGTCCCAGCCTTTATATAAAAAGGATAGTTCAGTCCAATTCTCACTCAGACGTTGAAAGAGACGAACCGGTACAACGAGATGAAGAAGCCAGAGAAGAGCCTGAAGCCAAGCGGTAAATCCGATGTGCGGAAGGATCGGAAATCGGCGACGGGGATGAGCGGATCGCCGAAGAAAGGAGGCCATGGCGGCAAGTTTACTTGGGCGGGAGATGGTTACTCGCCGGCTGAGATCAGCTTCAGGGCTGAAGATATGGACGTGAAGGACCCTAACTTCGAAGATCCGGAAGAGGCGGTGGCGGTTTGACTACGACGATAACGTGTTAGATCATTTCGAATCTGAGATCTGTAAATATTTGTCATGGACGGTAATCCGTGGTTTTCCATTTCAATAAAATCACGCTTCCTTTGTACAGTTCTCTTGTTATTACAAGATTTCGATGCCGATCTTTGTTTCTTTTATGGCTGGATCATATCTGAGGGGAAAAATTGAAAAACGGAGGGAAAATGTATGTGCGTACCTCAGAAATCTGAAAATTGACCTTCGTATTTGCTTTCACGATTACTAATTGATGGCTCTGGTAATGTATTTCGTTTTACTTCTGTCGGTTTGTTTCGATCTCTGATTTGCCGTGTGACTGAAAAATTGTTATGGTTATTATAACTCGGTAGGAACGGAAGAAAGAAACGCGTTGCGTGAGAGTTAGGCAGTGGATCCGTGTTAAGCTTGGCGACGATGAGTTTCGTTTATAATATGCACTGATTTCTTAGGGGTTTTTTCTGGGTCAAAAGGATTTTATGCTTCGGGATCACGGTTACAGAAATAGATTTTTTTGGGAGAATAAAATGCTATTTTGTATCTCAAGGTTGAATTTCATTATCTTTCCTTACTTTCGGCTGTTAAATTTACTTCTAATAATGCTTAAAATGGATCTGCGAAGTGTTAACTCGTTATTGAAACAAAACATTTTATTTATCTAAAATACTATTTTAATATTTAATATATTAAATAATAATTTGATAATTTTAAATTGAATTTACTTTTATGTTTTAACATTGTTTTGAACATTAATTTTTTGTTAATCAAATTAATATTTTATTCTTCGCGAGTAAGAAGACCTTGTGAGTATAAATATTATGAAATCTAATAATACAAAATTAATTAATTGAATTTTTATTTAATTCTTTAGTTATAGGTCTTTTTAGGCTTCCCCATCAAATTCAATTTGTTAATATAATTGTGATGGGTTGATAATCACATATGAGTCAAATGTCCATTTTACCCCTATAATTATTGGCGTAATGGCGTAATACTATTCCTCTCGTTGATCCTATTGTTCAACTATCAAACTCGTCTTATGTTATAAATAAATAAATAAACGAAAGACTAGATTTATTAAAGGTGGCAAAAGTCACTATTAATCCATAATAAGAAGCTTTCACATACAACCTATGTTCATAATTTGAATCAAGATTGGTGGTATCTTTAATACCTCGAGACAGTAGCAACCAACAACAGTGGCAGTGGTTGGCAAGGACCAATGGACATCGATAGGTGGTGGTGGTAGAAGAAGGAACAAGACCGAAAATGAAGTGGAAGAAGGAATGAAAGAAAAAATAAATATTAACGTTAATTTAATATAAATTTTATTGTTTTAAAGTTGGTAGAAAAATGTCACCATTTAGACCAAAATGGAAACTTTTACCTTGAAACTAGTGGGTAAATAAAAAAAAGAAAAAGAAGTTACCAATGAGAGTTAGATTTGGGATATTTTTTTTAACATTTAGGGTAAAAATTAATTTCAAAGTTGATAGTTAATTTATTGATTTCAGAAAATTTGATTCGTGATAGTTTATTCTATTTACGGAACTAAGAAGAACCGGATAAGTTGGCAGTCTGATAGCCGGTCCGGTTGGGTCCGGGAGATAACTCGAGAAACAGGGGAAAAGAAACCGGCCAAGTAAAATAACCAACAACTTTTGTCCTATCATTAAGAATCATAAATTTGAATTTGTTTTTGTTTTTAACTTAAAATAAAACAAACTTACGATACGCAAGATAAAGAAATATAAAATTAAATATTCATTGAAAGAAACTGCAAATTACAGTTTGTTCTTAATTTTTGAATTTAATTTCGAGGTTTCAGAAACCTTTTTAATTCAAAAGTATAAAAATGATTTCAAATATTCACTGAATTAAAATTTAGTGACAATTGAACCGTCGATTTTATTATCTTTTATCCCGAAGGATATTGGGATTTGAGGGAAAAAAAGAAAAATAATGAACCGATGTGGCACCCATTGAGTGCAGATGGGGGAATCCCCAGCCAATATTTGCGGCAGCCAAGAACTCCGATCAATATGAAGCGCAATCACGCAAACGTATATTAACAAATTATTGGCAAGGAGTTTCGTAGCGGTAAGAAATCAGATTGATAGAGTGCACCGTCGTCTCATCTTCAGAGACTACGGAAGCACAGAAGCAAGAAATTCCGATGAAATATTCAGGAGAGATTTCGAGTCAATAGAATGGGCAACAAAATTGCACGAACAACCCAAGTCTCCGCCTCGGAGTATTACCTTCACGACCTTCCTTCAAGCTATAATCTGGTTCTGAAAGAGGTACTTGGGCGAGGCCGGTTCTTCAAGTCGATTCTCTGCAAGCACGACGAGGGCTTAGTCCTCGTCAAGGTGTACTTCAAACGAGGCGACTTCATCGATCTCAAAGAGTACGAGCGCCGTCTCTCTCAGATCAAAGAGATTTTCCGTGCCCTTCCCCACCCTCACGTTTGGCCATTCCAGGTTTATTCAATACCCTACTTGTTACATTGTGATGGATTTGGAATTTACTCCCGTTGTTTGATTTTCCAGAACATTTGGGAAATGGATGGAATTTTCATGTTGGGTTTTCGAGTTTTACTTGTTGTGATCGTGAAATTATCTGTTTTTGGCCTAAATATTATCGTCTTAGCTTATTTTGATAATGCTGCTGAGTTCAGCAAGGTATGCACAGTAGCTTGTCATTTGTAGGATTAGCATCGGAGAAAGAGTTTGTTGCTTTCTGTATGAATAAACGAGGCATTATTGATGAAGATGTCAATACAAAACAGGCTCTTGAGGCACTTAGAGTGGGGATGAATGTTACCCCCTTTTTTGTTGTTGAGGGATGGCAAGTATTAGTGTTATCGTTTAAGATAGTGATACCAACGTAGCTGTTTGAGTCGAGGAGGCTGTGAAAAGATATAAGGTTATTCCGTACCTAGCTGGGGTGGAGGGGCCTTGCTCATTAATCCTTATTGTTTTGATTCGTCTTATTATGCTCCAATGTCATGTTATCTGCAGTTTTGGCAAGAAACGGATAAGGCAGCCTATCTATTGAGGCAATACTTCTTCAACAATTTGCACGATCGTTTAAGTACCCGACCTTTCCTCAATCTTATCGAGAAGAAATGGTTGGCATTTCAGGTCATATTTTCTTTTATCAACATTTTTCCTTTGAATTGAAAATTTAGATTGCCTATGTTTTCTTTATCCAACAGCGTGCTTATTTCTCCTCGTTCCTTTGTTTTCTTGTTGATTGTAGTTACTCCTTGCTGTCAAACAGAGCCATGAGAAAGGAATTTGTCATGGTTAGCTCTTGGTAGTGTGGAAGATTTGTGCTGTTTTCTTGATGCCACCGCAACTTGCTGGTTTATTTTCTTCTTTTGCATCTTTATAGGTGATATTAAGTGCGAGAATGTACTTGTTACTTCTTGGAATTGGCTCTACCTTGCTGATTTTGCGTCATTCAAACCTACTTACATTCCTTATGACGACCCCTCAGATTTTTCCTTCTTCTTTGACACTGGTGGAAGAAGGCTATGTTATCTAGCACCTGAGGTTTAGTTCTTTTCCTGACTGTTTATTTTTCATCTTCTTCTTTTCAAAATCACTCTTATCCCATGAGCCAGCTAGAATAAGTATAACTACTAAAAGATGTAAAAAGTAATGGTATTATAACTACCAAAGTATGTAAAAAAGTAATGGTATTACTACAAGTAGAAAAAGGAAGAAAAGCAAGGAAAAGATGATGTGGATGAAATTAGAAAAGGTTCTCTACAAGTGTCTTTCAGATGTAACTTATTTAAATTTTAATTACATATTCTTCTACCTTCCATAGTCATATTTTTGGAACACAGCATCCTTGAAGAAATGAAACAATGATATATTTTTCTATTGCATTGCTCAATTCTATTGCATTCATGGTCTTCTTCGAGTTTCTTCAAAGGTTGGTGCATCATTCTGCCAATTTTGACGAGAAGTCAAAGTTAAAAGTATATGCCAGTCTGTTAAATATGTGGAAACTTAATGCTATATACCATATTATCTTTTTCATACAGGATATGAAAGTTTCAGGACTTCAATTTTGCACCATCCTGGCATTTTCTGAATCCTTTTATCATCTGAGAAGTAGCTTTCTGATTTCCTATTTATGCAATGCATACTAATGAAGGGGTTCAATTTTCATGCCTTACATTCAAAGTTACAAAATTTGTGTGATAAGAACACCATTCACTTGCAACGCTATCAGTAATTAGTAAAGTCTATTCTACCAAATTTTATATTATTTGAATAAATAATTTTGTCTTGTGCTTATTTTCTCTTTCTTGTTAGGTTCCCTTTTTTTTGTTCCCTTTGAATTAAAAATTCACATTATGAAATTTAAAGTTTGCCGCCTTGTAAATTCTTGTGGGCACTTCTTGCGTGGTTGTTTTCTTATACCTTTCATTGTCAACCTTCAGAGGTTTTATGAGCATGGAGGGGAGTTGCAGGATGCACATGATGCGCCTTTAAGGCCATCTATGGACATATTTGCTGTAGGGTGAGTGATCTTTAGTATTAACTCTTTATTCTATGGGCAGAATTTTTTTAGTAATTTTGAGTGCGTCAATGTATGACACTTTCTATTTAGGAGATGCATATGAAGTGTAAAAATCAAAAGAGTAAAGGCATTACTGTGAATTCTCTTGTTAAACCGCATACAAGTCAATGAATGAAACTTCATTTTCTTTTGTTGCATAGTGTGAAAAAGGATGTTTTTTTTTTCTTAATGGAAATCACAATGATCTTTGATTCTCTCCTCAGAAGGACTAAAGTGCTCCCACCTCCCAATATGTTTCAGGTGTGTAATTGCAGAGCTTTTTCTGGAGGGGCAACCATTATTTGAACTCTCTCAGCTTCTTGCTTATCGTAGAGGACAATACGATCCAAGCCAACTTCTTGAAAAGGTAGCTTTTTCATCACATATGTTCTATTTTACCAACCAGGGTCCGAACTTGTCATGTTGATGTATCTGTAATTTTCCAATATTAGCAAGATCTGTTCAGTTAGTCTAATCTGTATCTTATGCTTGTTATTTCCCTACTTATTGGAAGTTGAAATCCTTTCATTTTTCTTCTCTTTGGGTCAAAGTTTCAATGGATGTGACTTATTTTGCATGTTTATGATTAGATCCTAAGAGATGCTATAATGACTACCATGACATAAAAAAAAAAAGCTTCCATGGTTGATACTTATTTTAGCCATGTCATTCTCCACAAGATTTCTTTCTTAATTTATAAAGTACCTGGTCTGCAGATCCCAGATTCTGGAATCCGCAAAATGATACTTCATATGATCCAGCTGGAACCAGAGTTGCGTCTTTCTGCTGAAAACTATCTGCAGGATTATGCAAATGTTGTGTTCCCCAACTATTTCTTGCCATTTCTGCATAACTTCTATTGCTGTTGGAATCCTCTTCACTCTGATACAAGGGTAATACTTTGACATAAAGCATTTGAATATTTGGTTGCTAGTTATCTTTTATTACACATTCATCACTACCTTGCAGGTTGCATTGTGTCAGAAAGTTTTTCCCAAGATTCTTGAGCAAATGACAAGTTGTAGGTCAAGTGGGTTGACTGGTACTGAAAAAGGGTCTCCCAAAATTACCATGAGTGGATTGCCACAATATATGAATACAAAACAGAATGAGCATCCGACAAAGAGAGAGAGCATAGAAAAAGGATTACCACGTGAACAATTTGAACTTCTTGGTGATGTTGATACTCTGTTCAAGGAAGTCAAACAGAATAATTATCATTCTAGTCCTGAACAGCTACTGGAGGAGGTAGCCACCAAAAATATTACGAACTGTGGAGATCAATCTCCTGGTGAGCTGTTTCAGAGCATCTCCAATGCATTCAGGAGAAATGATCACCCTTTTCTGAAGAAAATTACCATGAACAATTTGAGCTCATTGATGTCCAGCTATGATAGTCAATCTGATACATTTGGCCTGCCTTTCTTACCATTACCTGAAGAGAGCATGAGATGCGAAGGCATGGTTCTTATTGCCAGCCTGCTCTGTTCCTGCATACGCAATGTCAAGTTACCACACTTGAGGAGGGCAGCTATACTTTTGCTAAGGTCTTCTGCTTTGTACATTGATGATGAGGATCGCTTGCAACGTGTACTCCCTTATGTTATTGCCATGCTTTCAGATTCTGCAGCTATTGTTCGTTGCGCAGCACTGGAGACTTTATGTGATATTTTGCCTTTAGTACGAGATTTTCCTCCAAGTGATGCAAAAATTTTTCCGGAGTATATCCTTCCGATGCTTTCAATGATTCCTGATGATCCAGAGGAAAGTGTGAGGATTTGTTATGCCAGCAATATTGCCAAGCTGGCACTGACTGCTTATGGATTTTTGATTCACTCTATAAGCTTGAGGGAAGCAGGTGTCCTTGATAAATTAAGCATTCCACAGAAGCCATCAGCTCTGAGCAGTGAGACACCTGGACAACTTGGGAAGCTGCACGGTGATGCCCAGCTTGCACAACTGAGAAAGTCTATTGCAGAGGTTATTCAAGAGCTTGTCATGGGTCCAAAGCAAACTCCTAGCATCCGGAGAGCACTTCTAAAGGATATTGGTAATCTTTGTTGTTTTTTTGGCCAGAGACAGAGTAACGACTTTCTCTTACCTATCCTTCCTGCTTTTTTAAATGATCAAGATGAGCAACTGAGGGCAGTATTTTATGGGCAAATAGTGTACGTTTGCTTCTTTGTTGGTGAAAGGAGTGTGGAGGAATATCTTTTACCATATATTGAGCAATCCTTAAACGATACTGCAGAACCTGTCATTGTTAATGGATTGGATTGCTTGGCTATTTTGTGTAAAAGAGGTTTCTTGAGGAAGAGGATATTGCTTGAGATGATTGAGCATGCTTTTCCCTTATTATGTTATCCCAGTCAATGGGTAAGAAGGTCTGCTGCTACTTTTATTGCTGCTAGCAGTGAGAGGTTAGGTGCAGTTGATTCCTATGTCTTTCTTGCTCCAGTTATACGGCCATTCCTCCGTAGACAACCAACATCTTTAGCTTCTGAGAAAGCCCTGCTTTGTTGCTTGAAGCCTCCAATCTCCCGAGAGATATACTATGAAGTTCTTGAAAATGCGAGGAGCTCAGATATGCTGGAAAGGCAAAGGAAGATATGGTACAACTCTTCACCTCAGTCCGTAAATTGGGAAAGTATAGATTTACTCAAGAAAGGAATGGGAGAGTTGAATTTAATGAAGAATTGGCCAATCAAACCACAAAGTTCTGATGGTAAAAGCCCTGCTGATGGTCTATTCCTCCCGCCCGAGCTACCTGATGGTGATGATTGTGAAGAAAAGTTTAGAGGGATTAAAACTCCTGCATCCAATGTGTCGAGCAAAGCTGAAGTTAGTGATCCAGTATTCTCAGAGAAGTTACAACTCTCAGGCTTTATTTCACCACAAGTTAGTGGGATCAACAGTTTCATGCTTGATAAAACGTCAGAGGGCATTCCTCTGTACTCCTTCAGTTTGGACAAGCGGGAAACAGGATTTCATTCTGTGGCTTCTGATTCTCCATTAGAATTGAACTCTCTAGAATTTGATTCCTCATCCATACCTTGGATGGAGCCTGTAAATAAATCATTTAATATGGCTAGCTCAGCCCCAGCACCTAAACTTGTTTCAGGCTCCTTATGCGTTGGTAGTGGTTCTAAACAGTTCTACAGGGTGGTTCATGAGCCAGATGGCAGAGAAAATGATCAGACATCCTATATCAGTAGTAAATTTCAGGAGATTGGACCATCAAGTGCACTCAAAGGAAACTCTTCAGTGGTAGAAGATGTTCCCTCTACAAATGATTCGACATCATCACCATCTTTTACAAGAGCATCATCAGTTCCAGATTCAGGTTGGAGACCTCGTGGTGTGCTGGTTGCACACTTGCAAGAGCATCGCTCTGCTGTAAATGACATTGCTGTTTCAACTGATCACAATTTTTTTGTTACTGCATCTGAAGATTCCACTGTAAAGGTGTGGGATTCAAGAAAGCTGGAGAAAGACATCTCGTTTAGGTCAAGGCTAACTTATCATCTGGAGGGAAGTCGAGCACTTTGTGCTTCTATGCTCCGGGGGTCTGCTCAAGTTGTTGTCGGTTCTTGTGATGGTTTGATTCATATGTTTTCAGTTGATTATTACTCCAAAGGTTTTGGCAATGTTGCTGAAAAGTATTCAGGTATTGCTGATATTAAAAAGAAGGACATCAAAGAAGGTGCAATACTTAGTATGATGAACTACTCTACCGATACCAGTCAGATGGTTATGTATAGTACGCAGAATTGTGGAATACATTTGTGGGACACCAGAACAAATGTCAATGTTTTTACATTGAAATCAACTCCTGAGGAGGGTTATGTGTCATCGCTTTTGGCGGGCCCATGTGGAAATTGGTTTGTATCTGGGTCTTCTAGGGGTGTGCTGACACTTTGGGATCTTAGGTTCCTTGTACCTGTGAGCTCGTGGAAATATTCAGTTTTGTGCCCCATTGAAAGGATGTGCCTCTTTGTGCATCCTCCAAATACTTCTGTCGCTACTGCTGCAAGGCCCCTCATTTATGTTTCTGCTGGCTGTAATGAAGTTTCCCTCTGGAATGCAGAGAATTGGAGCTGTCATCAGGTGCACGGTTGTTTCTTTTATTCATTACATCTTATTGGCATTCTTCTTAAATTGTTATCCCTCAACCTTTTAAAAAGGGCAAAAAGAAGATGATGATAATTGTTTTATTGTTGGATGGAATGTTAAACATGAGATTGTTATCGGAGTTTCTCATGTAGGTGCGGTCTAGGTACTATATATAAGATATGGTGTGTTGAAAATAGCTTAATATGTCTAATTCTTGTATTGAACGTGGATTCATTTTTTTGCCTGCTTTTCGTCAACTGATTTCTTTAATGTAGCAGATCTAGATAAAATGTGATTCATTGTGGTTATCAGTATTTATAAAGTTCTAATTTATATATGTTAGAGCATTCAAATTTTGAAACTGCTATTTCGTGTCTTTTATTATATGAACTATAAATTACACACAGCAAATTTTAGTAATGAAATTGTAGAATGATTTATTATGCGTGCTGAATCAAACATTAACACTAAATTGGTTCAAACAAGAAATGTTTACCCATCCCCTTTTAAATTCATTTTTAGCATTACATTTTCTTGGTTAAAATTTTCAATCTAGGTTGTACAGGTGATAACTTCTACTTTACATTGAAATTGAACAGATAATTGTGGATATCTTTACTACATTTTTAATGTATTGATGAGAAATTGATGTTTAATGATTAATGTTCAAGATCTTCAATAAGTTGGTGGTAGAAATTGAATATTGTCTCATTTAACATAATATATATCTAAATTGTTCAACCTTTCTGTTAGATACTGAGGGTGGCAAGTTATGACAACGAAACTGAAATGTCTGACCTGCCTTGGGCCCTGGCTAGACCGTCAAGTAAGGGAAATCCTGTGCAAGATCTAAGACGTAATGTTAATCCAAAGTACAAAGTTGATGAGTTGAATGAACCTCCCCCTCGGCTTCATGGTATTCGCTCATTGCTTCCTTTACCTGGAGGCGATTTGTTGACTGGAGGCACTGACTTGAGAATTCGTCGATGGGACCATTACAGGTTTTTGTTTTACTTCCTTTCTTTCTTACTTGGTTATGGAGAAGACTGGTTTCTTTACAATAAGGGGGAATCAGCTTTTTATTCACTCATTTTTGTTGTTGCAGTCCTAACAGAACTTACTGTGTCTGTGGGCCAAACGTGAAGGGAATTGGAAGTGACGATTTCTATGAAACTAGATCTAGTTTCGGTGTGCAAGTTGTGCAGGTATTTTTGCTTTTCTTAGATTTTACCTGGAAATTTGTGGTGCGATGGTAGGTGGGTTTTCAATATTAGATTATGCATTATCACGACTGGTGATACCTACAAATTTACGATCGAAGAAGAAATTTCTCTTATTCAACCCCTGTACTGCCCTCAAAGTTGGGTGTTTAAATTGTTCGACGCTCTTGCAAAGATATTCCAATAGTGGATGATTTTTTTTTTCTTCTTGAAAAGCACGTATTTCATTTTGCCTTCTGTCTCGTCATTTTATTTTCTTGTGTTTGTTCTGAGTTTCTATTACTTCTTGTATTAAATCAATTAAAGTTGTAATTAGGTGCAGAAGAATATTTGACATTTTGTGGAATTATTTTGAGCAAATGTGAGGATGCAAACTATTTTTCCAATGGCATAATAGTTTTTTGTTCATGTTTATCTGGTTATATTTGTAAGAAATGATACCATTCGTTTTTAGAAACCTGGCTTTGATTAGTGGGACAGGAATGGGTAAATCAGTAGACCGTGTTAAGGTTAACCTACACCAGTAGTGGAAAAACAGGCAAAGAGACGGAATCAAGGGAAAGGGGTGGGCAAGAAAGCAAAAATTCGTTACAAGAATAACCAGAAACCATGGGTGTAGTGGGGAGGGACGGAGGAATGTTGTTGAGGGGAGGGAGTCAATGAATTGGAAAGCAGCTTTTTAATTGATGAGAAATCTTCGCACCTTCACTTCTCTTGTCGACTGGACTTATTAGAAATCCTAAATTTTTAGTTCTATCATAAACGTGATTGTAAGCTTATGTCTGGCCAATTGCTAGAAGATTGTTTATGGCTCATGGATGGAAGCGTCCAAGGGAAACGAGGGTTAATTTTTGAAGGTTTAGCGTTTTTATAGCCTTTGTAATCACTTGAAAAGCTATATGATTAACCACGTATAGAATTTTTCTGGCGATTGTCTTGATTTATATCAGGAGCTTGGAGCTCTATTTACTGTTATGTCCTCATGTGTTTAGGTGTTCTTTAACTACCTATAAACTTTTGTATGAAACCTATCATGCTTATGCTTAATTATTTTTGGTTTTCTGTCAAAAAGGAGACTAGGAGACGACCGCTATCAACAAACTTGACCACAAAGACTATTCTGACGGCTGCTGCAACAGATTCAGCTGGTTGCCATCGAGATTCCATTTCATCTTTGGCCTCCGTGAAGTTGAACCAGAGACTCCTATTATCAGGCAGTAGGGATGGAGCTATTAAAGTTTGGAAGTAAATGATCCAAGTAAACTCTACGATTTTCTGTACATACTTAGGCTGAATGCTAATTTTAATTGCGTGTGTTCTTAGGCTAAAAAGATTAGTTGGTAGCAAGGTATATGAGTTATATATATACTGTCCCTCTGGCATATACTGAATCATAGACATTTTTCCTTTGTATAGCATCTGCAATGAAGCATAAAGAAAATGGCTTTATCAATTGTTTAGATTATAATTCTTCAGTATTGTTAGTGCATCGGGTATTGGCATTTTAAATCTGGAATTTCGAGCCGTTTACTACACAAAGTAATGCTGTGGCTAAAATTCTGTTGTATAATTTCGAAGATTTATCCAAATATCAGGAAATCAAGAAGTTTGGTGCTGTTTGTTTTCTGTAATATTGAGGGTGGTAATTATCATGGTATACGAATTCATGTAAGCTCTACATTTAGGACTAATGAAGTATGCCTGTTAGCCCTAGCAACGCTCCATACTTGATGTTGTACAAACTGCCATGCATCTGCACTCTTGTTATGCTCTGCCTCTTCAAGTGTGCCGTAAATCCCAGGAAAGGATACCGATCCATAATCATCATTCTGCCATTATCTGTCTGTTGTTTAAGTTCTCGTACCTTTGCAAAGCTTCTCTTCCACATTGGTAGCCAATCTTTGCTTTCTCATGACATCTCTCAAGTCCTCTGCATACTTGGTAATGCTTCAAAAAACCGAAGGAAATGAGTTTATTTTCTTTACCATAGATTTACGGCTACCAAACCATGAACCATAGGGATTCTGTAACGAGTTTTCGGGATCAGGAACCTTGAGAATCAGATACAACAAGGTCGATATAGGAAGTATATTGATACATATTTCTTTCTGAACCCCATAGTCCTCCAGCCGTCCATAGTTCACATACCCAATGGCTCCGGTGATGGCACCGGATTTTCATTGCCATGGAATGTGGGTATAACTTCGTTCGCTACATCGGCGTAAGGATCGCCTTCATAAATCTCTTGATGGAAGTTGTAGGCAATCGGTTCTTCCGGTGGCGGCGGTGGAAGCTCTGGTTTTTGGGTATGCAATTTCCGTTTCACTGGTTTTGGAGATTTGGGTTAGTTAGCGATTTGTCAGCGAGAATCTCTGACCCATAATCTAAGTGATAAGTTTGTGCGCTGTAATTATTTGGATGAAGAAGAAGAAGATAAAGGTAACGCTTCATCCATTGAAGAAGATGGAGGTGGTGGTTTGTCAAGGTAGAGTCTCCAAGTGGAATTATTTTGTTTTGTTTTATCATCCAATCCCTCCTTTCATGATTCAGACCTAGTTGATATACAGTAACATAACATTTTGGACAAATCTGATTTGCAGATTCTCTACACAAACATAAATTCAAAATTCTATGGTATCTACACAGTCAGTTTAAGTCACATGAGGGTTCAACTTTAAGCTTGTTAGTCAAAGTTCGATTATCTTTTGTTCATATCAGACATTAATGGGAGAAAATAATTTTCCTTTCAAGTCGAAAATACCTTTTCATATTATATTTGGTAGTTTTGATTCATTTGTTCCTTTTCATCTTGGTAAAGAATCTTAGCATTCTCTCTTCGTACTCAACTACACTACTTTTAATGCTAACTCAAAAGATTTGTTAAATGCGGAATCTTTTAAGTGCAATTATTTTAGTTTATGTGCTTAAACTTAGCCTATATATCTTTAATAAATTGCAAAATTAGTTCTTGATGTAATAGTTATCTAACCTAAGATCTATAAAGAAGAGATGAAAGAAAAAAAAAAGGCAAATGAAAGAGGTGAAAAAAGTAGAATGAAAATAAAATTCGAGTATACTCACAAGGGATTTAAATGTAACAGTTCAAGCTCACTATTAGTTGATATTGATCGTTTTGGATCATTATGGTATCGTCTTTAGTTTTACGGTTTTAAAATGCATCTACTAGGGAGATGTTTACACAAGCCTACTGTTAGCAGATATTGTGCGCTTTGATCCGTTAGGTGTCGCAATCAGTCTCACAGTTTTAAAATGTTTACTAAGGAGAAGTTTTCACACCCTTACGAAGAATATTTCATTTACCTCTTTAACCGATATGAAATCTTACACTAAAGGAAAGTGATTATGGATTCTAAGCGATGAAAACTACAAATTGAAAATGAAAAAGAATAATAATTTTGACATCTCCCATGTGATTTCTGATTCCTACACCTAAAAGGTTAAATGTTAGGTTTGATTTGTTGCAGCCAGGTGAAGCAGAGCCACAAACATTCTTTTTTGATGCATTTAATTTAGTTTAATCATCTGAAAAGTTGTCTAATCCACTATGCCCACAGCTTTGAATCAAACTTCAAAGAGTTTATAGAACAGAACAGCCCATAATGCAAAGGTGAGTAACTGTTTGGCATGTAATTCTTGTAAAAGCAGCCAAAACAAGCCATTACAAAGGTAACTATTTATTCTTCATCAACTCCTTAAGAAACTTAAAACATCTCTATCTTTTCGTCCATTACATGCACCCGTCTCACATTGGTTAATCGAGTGGAAGATCATACGTTTTATGTTCAAAAGAATAACATACGTACAAGCAAGCAAGTCTATAATGTTAATGGACGCAAGCAAAGAAGTTGAGTATCAAGTGAGACACGCTCAGGTTGAATTTACAAAACAGCCCTCCACCAACAAAGAATGAGACAGAGAGAAGGGGGGAAACACTCACGGGCAACTCCAAACAAACAAGAGGAAGTGTTAAATTTCATAGGTACTCTGTCTATACTCACATTTTTCATTTTTATATCCCAAAACTGCAACCTTTCTCTTACTGGCGACAACCCGTGAACTCTCCTCATCAGCTCTTTTCATTTTCCATTCATTCTCTAATCTCCTTTCCACCTAATACTTTTCTCCCACTAACCTCTCTCACTCTCTCTGTATATATAAACCCTCCAACCCTTTTCCATAACAATTCCGATTCCGATTCCGATTCCGATTCCGATTCCGATTCCAATTCCTCTGTTTTGAGCTTCCTCCAACAATGTCAAAACTTCAGCCCCCTTTCGCGTTCTCTCTTCTTCTTCTTCTTCTTCTTCTTCTTTTGCTCACTCAAACGCACTGCCACACTAAAGGGATCAGACCCAAGAAATCGCCCAGAACCATTCTTCCCAAGAATTCCACCAAAACCCAATTCTCAGAACAGCAATTTATGAAATGGGTCAAATTCGTCGGCAGCCTCAAACACTCAGTTTTCAGAACGGCGAAGAATAAGCTTTTTCCTTCTTACACACTCCACGTCGCTAAAAAACCCGCCGCCGGCGACTTTACGTCGATCCAAGACGCCATCGATTCCCTACCCTTCATCAATTTGATCAGAGTTGTGATCAAGGTTCATGCAGGAGTATACAAGTGAGTTAAAAAACCCCACTAAGAATGATCTGTTTTTTTGTTCGTTTTCTCCTCGTGTCCTATTTCTGAATGTGAATTCAATTTAACAGAGAAAAAGTAATCATACCACCGTTCAAATCGTTCATAACAATCGAAGGAGCGGGGGCAGCCAAAACGATCGTTCAATGGGGGGACACAGCACAAACACCAGGCCCAAAGGGGCAGCCGTTGGGGACCTATAACTCCGCAACATTCGCAGTAAATTCCCTTTATTTCATAGCCAAAAACATCACATTCAAGGTAAAACATCACAAACCTCCCTGTCCCGAATTTGTTTCCTTCAAAAATTAAACGCGTGTATATGTTCATGCAGAACACCACCCCTGTACCCCCACCAGGAGCGATGGGAAAGCAAGCGGTGGCGTTCAGAATCTCAGGGGACACGGCGGCATTCTACGGATGCAGATTCTTAGGAGCTCAGGACACACTGTACGACCATCTGGGTCGGCATTATTACAAGGATTGTTACATCGAAGGGTCAGTGGACTTCATCTTTGGAAATGGGTTGTCTCTGTTTGAGGTAAGAGGGTCGAGAATGAGTTTCTTAATCGCTGCGATTAGAAAGTTGATTGAAACTTGACATTGGGATTGATGGATGGTTGAAATAGGGGTGTCACGTGCACGCAATAGCGAGGTACACAGGGGCGTTGACAGCGCAGGGGAGAAGCAGCCTGCTGGAGGACACAGGGTTCTCATTCGTAAACTGTAAGGTCACGGGGTCTGGAGCGCTGTACTTGGGAAGGGCATGGGGGCCCTTCTCTAGGGTCGTCTTCGCTTACACTTACATGGACAATATCATCATTCCCAAAGGCTGGTACAATTGGGGCGATCCCAATCGCGAAATGTAACGTTTTCTTCTCTCTCTCAATCTTCATTCATCAAGCTTAGAAATTTGAATTACTCAAAAACAGAGTAAGAGATGAAATAATTCAAAAACAGAGGAGGAGGAGGTTAGCTTAGTTGCAAGAACAGAGCCAACGCATGGAGAAAGAAGCTGCTGTCGTTTTCCTCTTTTTGTTTTTCACTGCTAAATCAACGTGGAATCCACAAAAACAAAATATTTAAAAAAGGACCCAACTTTTTAATCAGTACTCGAATATTTTTAGTAGCTGAGCTGAGAGACCACCATTTCCGCCGCCGCCGCCGCCGCCACCTAACATCTGGGCGGTGGCATTTGCCCATGTGGCGGTGTTTGATTTGGTACAGAGCAAGCGCAGGCAGGGGTACTTTGGTAAATCTGATTTTTTTGATTTTTTATTTTTGACAGGACTGTGTTCTACGGGCAATACAAATGTACAGGAGAAGGAGGTAGGTTTGCAGGCAGAGTTTCATGGTCCAGAGAGCTTACTGACGAGGAAGCCAAGCCTTTTATTTCGCTTAGCTTCATCGATGGCTCTGAATGGATTAAAATTTAATTACTTTTCTTTATATATTTTTATTTTTATACAAATTTGAGTGCTTATATTATGACTTATAATCCATTTATTATGTGGGTCTCCATGAAAACATACGTTTAAAGGGAACAATATCATATCAATACAGAGATTCTGTTCAGGTTCTCAAACCCACTAGGTGTTGAATCGGATTGGATTGGATCGGATGGAATTGAAATTGAAATTGTTTGTAGAATAGTGAAATGGACAAACTAATTCAGCAGATGTTGGAGTGATGTGTATTTGAAACTGGAAAAAAAAAGAAGAAAAAGAGGAGGGCAGAAGTGGGGTGGTACATGGAAGGCATTTCCAGCTCCCCTCCTCCACAAATTTGTTTTATTTGAGACTGCCAATTCTGGCTTTGGTGTCTGTTGGCAGCCCCCATCTTTTTCACGCTTTTACCCTAATAAACCCTTTCTAATCCCTCTTCTCCTCTCAATACCCACATACCTTTTATACTTCTACTCAAATCCCAAAGTTTCATGTTATAACTTTCGTTCTAATTCGAATTAGAAGTTGAGTAACGAAACATTCTTACAAGAGTGCGTATATATCTCTTGCAGAGTTCCCTGTTCTTCCTTCTTTCCCAATCTCTAAAACCTAAAACCCTAATCATTATTTATCTCCCGCCAAAGTTTACCCAAATTATTGGTACAAAAAAAAGGAAAAAAATCATACTCAGGTTTGATTTGACTGATCCCTGCCCTTTTTCCCTTATTCCTCAATTTTGCAGAAACCCCATTTCTTTTTTAAAGTTTAATATATCATTCAACTTCTGGGTGATGGAGAAATCTGAAAACGGGAAGAAACTGGTTCATTAACTTTAATCTAAACCACTTGCATTGGGCAGTTGATTCAATGATGTAACTTACAAAATTCTAAACATCGGGAACAGAGGAAGGGATTTAATGAGAGTGAAGTTTAGGGAACCAATTTCAAATTGTTCATGATCTTCTCTGCAAGTTGTTGAATTCCGATGGTCTATCCAGTTTGCTCATCACAGCATTCTTGAAATTAATGGCTTCTTGTACCTGCGAACAAGACCTCTGCATTCGAACCCCACTAAGGCTGCTTCTCGATTCCATTAATTCATTCAACGAAAGCCTCTTCTTCGAGCCTGGCTCCGGCCTCTGTTTCGGAGCACTCTGGGACCTCAATTTCGCCATAAATGATTGAGTATTCGCCATGTAATTTGGGAAATTCAAGTACCCTCTGAAGAAATTATCAGCACACATGCTCTTCGCTGGCGTCGGAGGGCCATTGGATCTGCCGGAGCTGACGAATCGTGGAGTGCTCTGCGCTGTCGAGATATAGCGGCACTCGTCGCCAGTGAGACCCCAGTCAGAATCGTGCCGGCAATCAGGAATCTGCAAACGCGACGGAGTTCGACAGGGAAGTGGAGACGACAACGTTTGGTGAAATGGGTCGTCGCCAAATTCTGACGCCGACGTGTTCGTCCGGCGTGACCAGGATTTTGGTCGGCCGGTGTCCATTTCAACGATTTTGGGGCTTTCTTCAAGCGCTGTAAATGGTGTGTTGTCAAAAGAAGATGAAAGCCTTCTGCTGTGTACTGAAGCTGTGTGCTCACTCCTGCGAGTTCTCTGAGATCGAACGGTGGCTTGAGCTCTGATTAAAGCTTGCATACTATGAAGAGTTGCCGTTGCTTGTTTACGAATCAAATATCCTCTCACAAGCGCCTGTAATTTCACCAGTCCTTTAAGCGCTCTCAGTGCTTTTCTCGCCTAATTTCAAAGCTCCAAAAACCACCAAATTCTTAAACAAATTCCGTAACCGTAATGCTCAAACGAAAAAAAAAAAAAACAGAGAAATTAAACCACTCACCAGAAACCCTCTGAAGCAAGTTTGAATCTTGACAGAGGCCCATCTCTCTCGGCCGCCGCCGAACATAGTACCTCGCCCATGGCTAGTGAGCCGGACGACAGCCACGGCAGCTTGTGCTGCAGCAACCGCAGCGTCAGCAGCAGCAGCAGTGGCTGCAGCGACTGCTATAGCGTGCTTGCTCTGTTCCTTCTCTGTTTCAGAGTAGAAGGATTTGAGCCAAGCGGCCTCCGCGGCGGATAAATTGGGCGGTATTGTAGCCGGATTGTTGCAGAGTTGGGCGTCTCCGACGAAATTAGAAGTGGGGTTGTTATCCTTGTTGAAGGCGGAGGTGGAATTTTCGGTGGTGGGTTGTTTTTCTTTCTTAATCCCAAACAAGTTCTTCAGCCATCTCGTGGCTCTCCCCATTGTTGGCAAAAGAAACAGAGAAGAAGAAGAAGAAGAAGAAGAAGTGAAGTTGAAAACAGAGTATGCACAAAGAAAGGAGGAGAGGAGGAGAGCGTAGCAGTGTGAAGGTTAGAAAAAACGCTAAGATTCCTGCATCGTTTTAAGATAGATATCGTTGTCAATGGCAGATTCGAAAAGTTCCAAATCCTGGGAATAAAAATTAAAAAAAAAAAAATCTTTTTCTTATTTCAAAATTATAAATACTATATAATTACCCCTTGGGAATATTCGTAATATCTTAATATTTTCGAATTTTGGGTAACAATTTGTTGGATGTTTGAACAAAAATAATATATTAATATTTAAAAATAATATAAAATATACATTATTCTCTCTCTACTTTATGGAGGGACGTGCCGTTGTAAAGAGAAAAATACAAAGACAACAAACTGGCGTGTTGTGAATTTCTTATTTATTTCTTTATTGTTATATTATGATATTTAATTTTAAAATTGGAGGCATACGATATAAAATCCAAATGGATGTTTGGAAAATTGAAATAAAATTAATGGTTTTTTTTTTTCCTTTAATAAAAAGAGTAAAATAAAATAATAATTATATAGAAGAGGATTGTCAGGCAGGTTAAAGATGATGGTAAAGGTTGATATAATAAGAATGTACTTTATCCAGAGCCTTGTCATTTCAATTACATCGTTTTCAATAATATTTTAAATAAATTCTTTTTCTAAATTTTAAAAACATTAAAAAAAAAACATCATTAATCTCTACAACATTCTTCTCATTCCTATGTTTCACGGGGAACTATGTTGTTTGATTTGGTGTAATCATATAATATAATAATAATATGTTTGGGATTTTAATTCCTATTTTATACATTCTCATTTTCTTTCTTTTTTATGCGTCATAATCACATGTATTATTATTATTATTATTTTTGGAGTGGGAATGGGAATCTTTTATTTTTGTTTTGTTTTTATATTCATTAATTTTAATTGGAGCCTTTATAAATAATAATATTAATTTTTTATTCTAATAGATATAATATGCCTTAATTTCCAAATTATTAATCTCCAGGCTGTCCTTGGTGAGAGCAGTTCATAGCTTCTAATTTCAGCGATGCCTAAGTTTCCTTCTTTTCCTTTCATTCCTTTTCCTCCCATTCTAGTAATAAACATAAACCCTAAACAACCTAGAGAAGATGTTAGGTTCGAGTAAAGAGAAACGCAAAGCCCCGTTTTTAACTAATGAGTAGGTTTCCTCGGGAGAGGGAGGATGTTCATTTACATATTTCTTCTCGCTCACTTTTTATAGGTTCAAAATCAATGAATTGACACAACGTCTAAATAAGAACGATCTTAATGATATAATGTCATTTCTCTTTAAAATAAATTTAAAAGTCACTAAATATAAAAACTCCCTAATTAAACGTGTTTTGTTTGAATATATTTTCCTATGATACATGTAAGTGAGGGTAAAGCATGTTGGAAAGATCACGTTGGTTTATGAAGATAATTTTCACTCCGAGAAGAGAGGAGTAAGCAATGTGACTCATGCCAAGACTATAAGTCTTTAATTCGGATTCTGAATATTGATCTAAATTTTGGGCACGAGTCGTTATTTATATATATATATATATATTTTAAAATTTTAAAGGGTATGAGTAAACTTCCATATTGCAATCTTTCCAATATATTCTGACTTTCTAAATATTTTCGTTCATTCTTTCACTATTGGGTCGACTATATTGGGCTTTGGGCCTTCAAATTAGTAACTGCAGTTGGGCTTATGGGCTTAAACGTGCACGTATTGGGCCAACCAGTCCATTTTTATTGATAAAGTTTAGGAAGGCCCAAAAACAGATTTCCTAAATCAATTGTTAAAAAAGACGATAACTCGATAAAGAGGAAATAAATATATATATATATCGCAGGTTTGTTTATTTACATATTTTCCTTTTTAAAAATATATATTTATACCTTTTCGGATATGTAACAGGCATGTACTAAATAAATTAGTTTATATTCATATGTTAAATTATTTTATACCTTTTGAAACTCATAAAAGGGTAGGTTGCTTTATTATATGTTTTTTTATTTATTTATTTCACCCCCTTCTAAAGCCGACTTTAATCCAAGTCAAATTATATATATAAGTTTTTTAGATTGATTAAAATAATAATTAAACGTTATGAACCAAAAAAATTAATTAAAAAAAACTAATCTATTAAAAATGATGTGTATATATTAAAAAACAAAAAGCAGTGCATCTTATGACTTAATCTAAATATCTTATTAAAAAAAAACATAATAAAAAGAGAATTCATAATTCCTAAAAATTAAAAAAAAGAAATTCAAGCTGTTAATTCGCCACATAAACACACTTAAATACGATAATGGTGGGGTATTTATTGAGATATAAAGATTTTATCCTTCTTTTTTTTTTTAATATTGCTGAAATTTTTAATTAATAGCGTGACACAACAAGCTTATTATTATTATTATTATTATTATTATTTTCCTATATGAGTTGACATTAATAAGACAGTATTGTATTGTTATTGTTGGTCAATAGATCTTAATTGGGTATTTAGAACAGGAACCCTAAATATTATTTTTTTTATTCATCCAAACAATAATAATAATAATAATAATAATAATAACAATTGCATTTCCATCGTGCTTAGATGATAATCTGTCGTAATGGGCATGCCTGTTTTATTTATTTATTTATTTATTGAATTTGCTTAATTTTCTTCCATTTGTATCTGAAAAATGGAAGAAAATGAATGTGACTTATTATAATTAATCAACAGAACCTTCCTTCCGATTCAAATAATATTATTGGTTTCAATTATAATTTAATTTATCTCAAACCCCAAAAGCTTCTAGAAGTCAAATACGGAAAGGAAATAGTTTAACAAAATAAATAAATCAAAATTACGTTTCTGATGTGTTACGTGTTGGGTGTTACATAAATTAAATTACTTTGATTTGACATCTCTTTTTTCAATCAATTTAATAAATGTATTAGGTTTGACAAGTGGAAAAAGTCAAATTATTAGTATTTTTAATTTTTTTTAAAAAAAGTATATTTGGATATAGCAAATTCTTAGATCTTCTCCCTTTGGATCTGTCATTTTATTATTAATTTTCAAAATAAACTCTACATGCAAAGTACCCAAGTATGGTTGACATTTTTAATTCATTAGATTAAATAGACGGATGAAAGTTGACATGTGCATCAAAGTCAACATACCCCAACACCAATGTCATTGGATGATCTATGAAACAAATCAATAAATTAAAAGTCAAATAGGAAGAAGTACTATATAATTCGAATAATTTTAAAGTTCAATTTAATTTAATTCGATAAGATTTAAATACAACCTTATCTATATGGTACCAGATCACGCCAACTCACATCTAATCTTATCTAATATTACTTTTGGAAGGTAAAAGAATGATCCGAATTGTTGGTAATTTAATATTTAATTATTCATGATTTTCCAATATCATTATCACTCACCACAAACTTTATTTTTTTCCTTTAACATCAAGTTTTGAATAATTTAATTTGTCGTTTTGTTACCCTCTATTTTTTCCAACAAATATATTTTAAATTATTTTCAATGAAGAGAAAATGAAATATTATGAACATATACATATATTAATAATGAAGAGAGGTCAGAAGAAGCTGTGCCTTAGAATTTTGTTGGATTTGATAGGTTGACTTTCGAATATAAGGCAATTTGTCTGTGTGTTTGTGTACGGACTGCTCTCCATTTCCCATCATCTTTATTAATTATCTTTTCAACTTCTAACTAAACATACCCTTTATTAATCACTCTCTTAACATTAATTAAATGGTTTTAAGTTAAACTGTAAATTGTTTACATTACAAAACAACTAGCTTAAAACGATATCGTTTTAAACTACTGTGAAAGCCAAAATTTAAACTATATAAGAATTTATTTGATAATTTTACGTAGAGTTATTATATTATCTAGTCTTTGTAAAAAAAATTGGATTTAAACGACATCATTGCACCTTGCTTAAGAACACTGAACAATCTAAGAAGAATGTCGTGAATGTCCATTCACAAAAACAACAGCCAGATGATACTCATTCCATATCTTAAGTAAAAGTATAATAATCGTAATTTGGTTTGAATTCGCTTTTGATAGGATGATCATGCATTGTGTTTGGTTTTGACACTGACAGACGCAATTGAGAATTGTGTGTTGTCCATATGGGAAGTTGTTGGTAAAGAAGTGTGGAGGCAGAAAATACAAAGCCATGGCAGAGGCACCACCAAGTTGCGTGGGCAGAGACACCTTTGTTGATGTCGCATTTTTTGCACGAGGGTAATCTTTGTCCACACACTTTTTAACTTTTCACCGCTGGGAAAGCTATGAATTGTTGTAGTGTGAGGTTATATTTGTGACGAACACTCAACCCACACCCCAGATTGGACGTAAATATGGAAAACTAAAATGCATTGAAGTGCTAAATGAAGAAACATGAAGTGATATGGAATGGGACCCATGTGTGCGGAGGGGATAAGAAGAAGACAAGCACAGGGAAGGAACACCTTGACCTCCCACTCAAAATCCAGTGGTGTTGCAATGGCAGCAAGAAGACAAAATAAAATGTCCATTTCAACTTGCTCAGAACCAGAATCTAACATGCCAATTTTACTAACGGTATCCGTCCATGAAATGTTCTGTTTAAGAAATGACCATTAGATATCAAATTTGAAATGGCAAGCAAGCCAGCATTTACAGAAAAAAGGGAAGAAAAAAAAAAAAAAAAAAAAAAAAAAAGGTGATTTGATGTGGTTGCAGCTTACAGGCTTTTAGGCTTCAGTTTTCAGTCTTCAGGCTTGTCGTTTTTTCCTTTATATAAAACGAAAATGACCACTCATTTTCCCCAACATTTCTGTCTCAAACATGCCAGACCGTTGGATTATCTGCTCCTCATTTACCCATTTCCTAAAATTACATATAATAATAATAATAATGATGTAAATTAACATTAATTAATTGATTTTTTGTTTACATACAATTACGGGATATACCACACGCGAGGGAAATAATAACAGGATTGATATCATAAACAAACTTGGGTGGGTAGGGGAGACAGGAATAAAATTAAATATTCCTTTTTTTAAATAAAAATTAAAACTTTTTTCAAAAAATTGAATTTAGGGTTTGGTGTTTTCACGACACTACTACAGAAGTCAGAGGAGTATTTTCCTCGACGTCTTCGTCTAAAACGACGTCGGATGTTGTTAACTCCTTCGACCTCTCCGCTTGTAAATCCCAATCGGTGCTTCCGATTACGTATAGCATCAGCCCAGCGCAACTCACTTGGGCTGACAATAGGCCCAACCATAGACCCGAGAACCCGACTCCGAAGACAATTCCCAGCCCGACTGCCACTGGCATCCCCACTACGTAAAAAGCGCTCAGGTTTATACGTGCTGCCGTCGACGGTCGTGCGCTGCCTCTCAAAACACCGCAGCCCACTGTCTGGGGGCAGTTTCCGATCTCGCATAGCCCCAAAATGGGCAACGCCATTGATGTCAACCGTATGATTTCAACGTCGTTAGTGAAAAGCCGGGCCCATACGTTCCGTATCGACACCGCGAACGTAGTCGCCGACAAGCCCATGATTACGGCTATAAACACTGCGACCACAGCGGACAATTTGGCTCGACCGGGTTGGTTGGCTCCGAGTTGGTTACCGACCCGAGTGGAAACGGCGAAGCCGAGAGAGGACGGGAAGATATAAATCAAGGATGTGGTTTGAATCAAGATCCCCATGGATGCGACGGTGGCTTTGGGGTTCGTCAAGAGACCGCAGAGAATGATCATGATCTCATACCACCACCACTCCAAACAAACGGAGACGCAGCTGGGAGCGGCGAGTTTCAGAAGTGGGGTCCAGCCAGTCAGACACTCGCGGGTGGGTGGGGTCCACGTGGGGGCAAAGATTCGAGAAATCAAGATGTAGAGGATTAGGAAAATGAGGACGACGAAATTAGTGGCGGCGGAGGCGGCAGCGACGCCGGCGATGCCGAGGCGGAAGTGGGAAACGAGGAGGATATTAATGGGGAAATGGAAGAAAGAGCCGGCGAGGGAGGCTAGAGTTACAGGGAGGGTTATACCCTGAGCTCGAAGGTAAATGCGGATTGGGTGAATGAAGGAATTGGAGAGCAAATCGGG
The DNA here is from genome assembly GCF_002738345.1 of Cucurbita maxima. Classification (NCBI taxonomy): domain Eukaryota; kingdom Viridiplantae; phylum Streptophyta; class Magnoliopsida; order Cucurbitales; family Cucurbitaceae; genus Cucurbita; species Cucurbita maxima. The sequence goes on from NW_019272018.1 coordinate 4,091,292, forward strand.
AAGGGAAAAAAGTAAGTAAGTATGGGCTAATTTGGTGATGGTGGGATCTTGGTGGAGGAACAAGAGGACGTTGGACATATTGAGCCAGAGAAACGAAATGGGTATTGAGGAAACGAGGAGGAAAATGACAGTGCGATGGAGGGTTAAGGAGAGGAGCTTAGGGCGGTGGGCGCCGAAGGCTTGGGAGCAGAGCGGCTCCATGCCGAGAGCGAGGCCTGACAAAACAGAGTAGCCAGTGATGTTGGCGAAGGCGATGGCTAAAGAGCCAGCAGCAAGTTCCATGTCACCCAAATGGCCGAGAAAAAGCATAGAGAGAATGGAGCGGGAGTAGAGAATGAGGGCGGTGAGAGCAATAGGGAAAGCGAGACAGAACAGGGATTTAGCTTCAGAGATGATATCAATGGCAGATGAAGGGAGTAGCGAGGGGGGCTTAGAGTGGAGGTCTGGATTTTGGTGTTTGACAAAGGATAAAAGATGGAGGGCTAGGTTGAGGTGGGATTGAAACATGATGAAGAAGAAGAGGAGGGCGTGTGGGCGTTAATTTGTTTGGTTAGAAGAAGCGGAAGTGGGAGGGAAGTGCAGGAATGCAGGTGAGTGTTGTGTTTTGACGTACAGGTGGGAGTACAGACAGAGCCGAAAAAGCTCAATTTGTCAAAAGGAGTGTCGGAGAGGGAGGGAGATGTGTGTGAGAGTGGGCGTACCACAAAGGGGGCTGACCCTAATGTATTTATAGCCCAAAATGTGCAATCCCTTTTAACGTCCTCCACCATCGGGTAAATTTGGATCCAAGTTTCTGTTTCGGCTGATAGTAGTAGTCAATATTGCAGTGTTTTCATATATATATATATTATTATCCTAAAAAGCATGGGATCATATATATATATATAAAAGTATTGTTAAAAGTCAAAGGGTTAGAATAAATAGAATTGTTCACTCCATGTTCTGTCCCTCGTATTGGAAGTCGGCTGAGTAAAGACATTAATATGAGGTTGCCCAAAATGCATGCCAATCTACTCACCAATTCATTGACTTTCATAACAAAACTCACTAATCTCTCTCTTCTCTTCTAATTCCGACGTGTCGAAATGTTTCCGGATGTATAACTGGAGTGTCGTTTGGGAAGACTACAAATGGAGAAACGGGATAGGAGGAGGATAAACGGGAGAAGGACACCCACTCGTTTCCCCCAAAACGTTATCGTTTGCTTTCATTACCCACTGGCTGTTGTTGCACTTAGGTGTGAAATGTTTCTATAACGGAGGCGCCTTCTTTCCCCCGTTTCTGCACCCACAGCCCTTCATTTATTTATTTATTTTTTTTTTTTTTGCTTCTCTTACTTACACAGCTGTATTTTGGATTGAATATTTGTTTAAATTTAGATACTTTATATTGGAATTTGGAGATATTTTTTATTTTCCAATAATTGAAAATAAATGGAGAAAAATATGAAAGGTGTTGTGATGCTTCCAAACAAAGATTAACGTGGCTTGCCTTTGCCCATCAACTTCAACTACAAGCCTACAAATGTCCCTTTTTGGATCTACTTTTCCATTTTTATTATTACTTTTAAATATTTCCATTTTCCCCTCAATATTTAACGGTTACAAATAAATATTATTAAATTAATGGAATGACATGGAAGCATATTAATATTATAAAATTAGAAATGGAGGCACGCACTCGGTTAACTAAAACCACAAGCGTGATATTTAGAGTCAGGAACTGACTCGTAGATTTATGGTAGATTCAATTATACTAAACCCGTGTTATCCTTTCCATACAAAAGGGAGTTTTGGGTTGGATGTTAGAAAATGTATGTAGTGCACGTTAATCTCTCTCCACTAGTTCAGGCAAAAGGGAATGGTAATCAAGGGTACCCAGATGTCGATATGTCTTCTCTATGGTGGGAGGTTTGGCTCTGAATCCATAGGATGAATATTCTAAGTAGATGTAGACGAAGGAGACAAGAGTGAAGCACCAAAGATGCTTTTCAATATACTTTTCCTATTCACTAGTAGATTGCGCGCTAAAACGAAGAGACACGTGGGTTGTGGAAGCATATTTTTGGACGTAGTTGTTCGTATCGTGAATTAACGTTAAAGCTTTTTGTGTAATGCAAATTTTGGTGTGAAAATGTTAGTTTAATTGGGAATAAGGTCAGGAGTACGATAGGCACACATGCATGCTACATAATTCCCACCACCATTACCCTTTTTGTGTTGCATCTAATTCAACAAAAATAATTATATCATTATTTTGTCAGTATTCAAATTCCAATTTAAATCCTACCAATACGTTTTTCTATATGGTCAAACATTATAAAATTCCCCCCTAACAAAGCTTAATATAAAAATACCCATTTATTGATCACCCAAATTGGTATTATATATAAAACATTATCTTAGGTTGACAAATTAAGCAACCAAAAAATTAGACTTGCTTATATTAAAAATAACCCTATATTTATATTTATATTTATTTGTTTATTTTGTTGTTTTCCCTTCGGGATACAACTTATTTTATTACTTTATTCTTCCCTTTCCATAACTAACCAAATCTATATATAACACCTCAAGCCCATCTTACTCGACCTTATGGAGAAAGTCTAGCCTTACTTTGACCATCTTACTCGACCTTATGGAGAAAGTCTAGCCTTACTTTGACCATCTTACTCGACCTTATGGAGAAAGTCTAGCCTTACTTTGACCATCTTACTCGACATATTCGGAGGGAAACAAAATATTATTTATAAATTATAAGAAATGATTCGTTCCTCTGTTTAGTTAGAATACAAAAGATGTTAAAGAAGGGAAAGAAACAAAAAAGGTGTGGGGTTAGAAAGGGGATTAAAAGATTAGAAAAAAAGTAGAGATAACATGGGGAGTGCAGCTAAGGTAGCATGCATATTACGGTACATAGAAACAACAAAAGATTAAAAGGATGAAATGTGGTATTTTCTTTATTACATTGCATTTCATGCTTTTTTTACAAAGTCAAGATTGCAACCTCTAATTTTTAATATATAGATATAGATATGGATAAGCATTAAACTTGAGTGCTTCTGGTAATTTAATGCATGAAATATGCTTTTTTTTTTTAATTTATTTAAATATTTCCAAAGTGCTTCTCATGATTTTCTTTCATCAAAATTCCCAACGTGACTAGTTTGAATTGGTGGAGTATTTGGGCTGGGCCCATTTACATTTGACTTATGGACCAAGGGAGTTTATTCTTGGGCTGATTATTGGGCTTTAGGCCCATGTTTGGTGGGTAATGCAGCATTAGCCAGATTGGATGGAGTTTAAGAAATTTGTAACTCAAAATAATTAAAATGGTTGAAAAATGTGTTGTTATTCTTTAATTTTTACTTAAACCCTCCTGGAATCAATTGGAAGCCCACCAGGTTTAATGTTATGATTAAAAAAATCTGAAATTATAGGGATCTAATTTGAATTAATTATATAATCGAATTTGAAATGGGTTGGCATATAGTCAAAAGTCAAAAAATGTATAATTTATTGTTGGTAAAATAATTAAAATAGGTACAAGTTGCATAATTATATTGACAACCCGCCTCCTTTTTATTTTTCTAAAAGTAATGTAATTTTTTAATATAATCTTTAAGAATGCAAAAAATAATGATAATAATAAAATTAAATTAAATTTAGATAAACTAGAAATGGAATTTAGGTAATTTAGTATGTAATGATTGTTAATAGGAAATGCTAAGGTGGAATTAAACAGGTGGCAAAGAAGGAAAGTGATCCACGTGGATTTGGTTCCTGAGGGGCAAATGGTATTGGTAAACGACAGGTCAGAACTGTAATTGTGAGTCAAAACTTGTCCAATTTCCGAAGCCGAACCACAAACACATGATTCTGCAAATCCAAATTCCAAAACAATCTCAATTTCAAGTTCTTTTCATTCTCATTCAAGTAATTCCCCTGCAAATTGCGAGACTAAATAGCCAAGCAAAACAACTGAGCAATCCAGTTCCCAAGTTCCCTTCGATCCCCGGGAACTTCATTTCCTTCTTTTCCATTACTATCTTCTTCGAGTTTCATCGGTTTATTTAATTTTAAAGGCCTTCTTCCAAACCCCGAATGGATCTCTGATCACTTGAGCATTTTTCCGATCGGAAACCTCGGGGTTTCTAGTTTTGAGGGTGGAAATCTTCTGGGTCTCAATCTAATCGACGGCTGTCTGTTTCGAGATGAAGAAGGTGGTAGTGGGAGCGGGTGTGGTCTGCGCTGTTGCTGTTTGTACGGCGGCGGCTTTGGTGGTGCGGCAGCGGGTGAAGAACTGCGGGAAGTGGAGTCGAGCTATGGGTATCTTGAAGGAGTTTGAGGAGAAATGTGAAACTCCGATTGAAAAGCTGAAGCAAGTCGCGGATGCTATGGCTGTGGAGATGCATGCTGGACTCGCATCTGAGGGCGGAAGTAAGCTCAAGATGCTTATTAGCTATGTGGATAATCTTCCCACCGGGTAATTTTATCTCCTTTGTCTTTTCCTCTTTTTCCATGCCCTTTTGTTCTGAATCACTTCATCCATGAGTCTGAAAGTTGTTTTTTTCTCTTGGGTTCCTGATGTAAATTGGTAGGAACTTTAGAAGGTTTGGGATTAAGGTGGAAGCTTTAGTTTTATCTGAACTGGTTGGTTTTGACAAGTTCTAATTTCATGAAATTGAATGTTAAACGTTAACAAGAACACCAACATAACCCCATTCAAGCAATCTGGCAATTCAGATATGTGTTTTATATTTATAGATTGTTCAGCGTAGCTATAGTCTTTTACCCCCTCTCGTTTGTTCTAGATTTTATTCTCAAAAATCTTGCACCAAATGGCATGCTGGAAAAATCTTGTACAAGTTAGAATGCTCAATTATTGATTGTAAACTTATTACTTACTGGTGATTGATGTAATCTCCACCATTAGATCTTTTCCATTGCTACAAAAACTGAAGCCAAGATTTTTTCTCTCATTTTTGTTAGGGACGAGAAGGGGGTGTTCTACGCATTAGATCTTGGGGGCACAAACTTCCGTGTGTTGCGTGTGCAGTTGGGAGGAAAGGAAGAACGGGTTGCCAGGAAAGAATTTGTTGAAGTTTCGATCCCTCCGCATTTAATGACCGGATCTTCAGAGGTTAGTATTCCTCTTACCAAGTTTATTATGTTTAAGTTCTCAGAACTGATAAAGAATGTTTTTCAGGCCTTATTTGGTTTTATAGCTGAAGCACTTGCAAAATTTATTGAAGAAGAAGGTGATGGCTTCCACCCAGTATCTGGTAGACAAAGAGAGCTGGGTTTCACATTTTCTTTCCCGGTTAAACAAACATCGATTGCCTCAGGGACACTTATAAAGTGGACAAAGGGGTTCAACATCGAGGATGCTGTTAGTACTTGTTACCTTGATATCTATTATCATTATGTTGCTTAGTACAACCATCAATTACTATTTGTTTTTAAAATATATGATACCCCTAAAAATGGAATCAAATTATATGTCAAGAACATTAAACCTGACAGCTATTCTTTATAACTTTTAGGGTGTCGAAACTTGTGCTATCTTAGTGCATTTTCCTCTTTATGTAGTGGTAATCTTGAACTGGAAAGTCATCTAAGCTTTGATTTCATTGCGACAGGAAATGGACTAATAAGGTGGTTGACTGTTTTGTTCTTATCATTAGGAGTTTAAAGTGCCTACGACAATCGTTAGATTGATGGAAAAAAAAAAAAAAAAACAGACAAAGAAATTACCTGATCAGTGAAAGAACTGAAATTCCTTGCAAGCTTTGGTAACTTATAAGATTTCTTTACTGAAAATTAAAACGACTGAAGAACTGAGAAGTGATTTGGATATTGATCCTGTTGAAGCACTATTCCCCATTCGTTAATTTATGAATAATGCTTTCGTTTGCTAATGTAATGTACTAAACACTTTCTAGATCGCGTGGTTGGCTGTAAATGTTATCTCTTGTGCAATCTATCTTACTTATGACTTCCAAGTATAGAACATTTCTCATCTCGTCTGGATGATATATTGATGTAGGTTGGGGAAGATGTGGTAGCAGAAATAACAAAGGCCATGGAAAAAATTGGATTGGATATGCGAGTGGCAGCTTTGGTACTGCCCTTTGTTCTTTATCTCCTAGATCTTTATGAGGCGGATTTTCTCCCCGCATTATGTTGTACATTCTAACTACTCCATCTGATTCAGGTAAATGATACAATTGGCACATTAGCTGGAGGCAGATATAACAATGATAATGTTATTGCTGCTGTGATTCTGGGAACTGGAACAAATGCAGCGTATGTCGAGCGAGCACATGCAATTCCTAAATGGCAAGGCCTTCTACCTCAATCAGGAGAGATGGTTAGTAAGAGTAACTTTTGAACTGTGTCAACCCGGAGATTAATAGAGATCTGGATAGAACTGTGTCAACCTGCTGTCCAACCCAGTGATATCCCACATCAGTTGGGGAGGAGAACGAAACACCCTTTATAAGGGTGTGGAAACCTCTCCCTTTATAAGGGTGTGGAAACCTTTCCCTAATAGACGCGTTTTAAAAACCTTGAGGGGAAGCTTGAAAGGGAAATCCCAAAGAGAACAATATTTGCTAGCAGTGGGCTTGGGCCGTTACAGTGGCTCTAATAATTATATTCCATGGCTAACATTCTTTCAAAACAATAGGTTATTAACATGGAATGGGGTAACTTCCGGTCTTCTCATCTTCCGCTCACCGAATATGATCATGCTCTAGATTTGGAAAGTTTAAACCCTGGGGAACAGGTAATGCTCCTCTTTTCTTCAAGCTATTCTTCTTGTAGTCCTTTTCATTACAAATTCACTTTCCTATACAGTCCATAATACGTATCTTGTGGCCATCTTTCAGATTTTTGAGAAGATAATATCTGGTATGTATCTAGGAGAGATAGTTCGTAGAGTTCTATGCAGGATGGCTGAAGAAGCTGCCTTTTTTGGTGATGTTGTTCCCCCTAAACTCAAAAAACCTTTCATTCTCAGGTATTGCTCTTGCTCATTTGTAGCAGGCCGTCAAACCGACGCCTCGTCTCGTCTCCAAAAGTGTAAAGGAAAAAGAAAAACAAAATGCTGAACTAATTGTTGGTGTAAATACAGGCCATTCACAATGTTGCCTTTTTCATTATTTCATTTGTAGAATGGAGTAGTTCACATGTGTGCATTCATTTATTTATTTTTGAACAGAAACAAACCTCAATTATTAAGTTGGTTTTGACTAAACGGATCGAAACGACCCGTTATTATTGTGTTAATTTTTTGTTTGTATTTATGCAGGACTCCTGACATGTCTGCTATGCATCACGACACATCTCCAGACCTGAAAGTTATCGGAAGCAAGCTGAACGACATTTTGGAGGTTCAGATTCAATTCCCATTCTTCTCAGTTCTTTCCATAAACTGCTCATTTTCAGGAACCAGTTGATCAATTTGCTTGGTCATTTGAGTTTGTCGATCCATGACACGTGAAAGAACGCCTTTTTGCTGACATTCTAATTTTCTCTTTTGTGTCAGGTATCTAACAGCCCCCTCCCGATGAGAAAAATCATTTTTGAGCTATGCAACATTGTTGCAACTCGTGGGGCACGCTTATCGGCTGCTGGGATTTACGGGATTATCAGGAAATTGGGAAGAGACACCCCGAGAGATGGGGATAACCAGAAATCTGTCATAGCTGTGGATGGAGGGTTATTTGAGCATTACACGAAATTTAGAAACACCTTAGAGAGTACACTCAAGGAATTACTGGGAGATGAAATTGCCGAGAACTTTGTGATCGAGCTCTCGAACGATGGCTCTGGCATTGGAGCAGCCCTCCTCGCAGCATCACACTCCCAGTATCTTGGGGTAGAGGAGTCCTGAAAAAAGGAGTCCAATGCCAGCCAAGGTAGCTCAAAAGAAATGAAACATGAATTACTTTTCTTACTACTTGATATTGTTTAGGCTCCTCGTTTCAATGACTCTTAAGTCGTTCATTTTATGGTCCAGAGCATATTGCTTTCCTGCAATGGATCAATTATGTGTTAGAGTTGCCTGCAAAAGACTCGCAACAAATTGAAGTGGCTCCCTATCCTTGTGGTGTTGAAGCCGATGTTGATGTCGTTGGGGCACAAGTCCTTTCCTTTGACATGGTTAATAAATGAGGACCCCATCGTCTCCGATGAAATCATCCTTCTGGAGTTCCTTTGTCGAATAAATTAGGACCATATGTTGTTTCTTCAAGCTCTTGAAATTCTCCTTTCGAATTAGATCAATCCATCAACAGATGATAGCAACTGTCATCAAGCATACAAATAAAAAAGATTTCGTTTTTATTGTTCTTTCTGGTTGCCATTTTATCGTATCATCACTGTTCAATACTCATTTACTTGGTGGTATGGTTCTTTCACGATGAAAGCTTCCAAACGAGAAACTGAAAATGCTCTAAGAGAAGGTTAACAAAGTGTAGCCGTTTGGGCTGCTTGAGCTGAATGAGCTCTATTTTATTATCAGTGTGGTTCTCATCTAGTTTTTGAGCTAAAACAGACATGACATCGATTCGTTATTCAAAATTTACAGACTAACCAAGGCAACCTGCCAACTCCATAGCCATTTCTGCTCTGAGGAGTGGCTGGAGTGCAGGGTTCTCCCCAGTCTCGACGTGATGGTGAATGTTGATTGTAAAAAGTGAGACCGTAAAAGTGAGACTATTGGAGTGTAACAACTTTAGTCCACTGTCAGCAGATCACTAGTAGATATTGTTTGCTTTGGCCAATTATTGTCGTCAGTTTCATGGTTTTAAAATGGGTCTACCATGGAGAGGGTCTAGCTTTACTCCGACCAGTGCCTCGTACTGTCCGGTGGCTGGCTCTGATACCATTTATAACAGGCTGGCTCTAATACCATTTATAACAGCCTAAACTCATTGCTAATAGATATTGTCCACTTTGGTCTGTTACAAATGGTATCAGAGCCAATTACAGGATAGTGTGCCAGCGAGGATGCGGGCCTCAAGGGGGTGGATTTGACGCGGCCTCCAAGGGAGTGAATTGTGAGATCCCACATTGGTTGGAGAGGGAGGCTGGCCTCCAAGGGGGTGAATTGTGAGATCCCACTTGGAGAGGAAAACTAAATCCTTATAAGGGTGTGTAAACCTCTCTCTAATAGACGCGTTCCGTGGTGTGAGCTTGAGCTGTTACATAGAGAGAACTTTGACCGTTCATTTTTCAAGTAACCGTGATCATTTCTAGGTATACTTTCACGATCCGAGTTTCTTCTCTCCATGATTTTGGGGTGTCGAGGTCCGACTACGGATCAAGACTTCCAAAGCCTGGTGCATGGTTGGCCGGTTAGTTGGCAAACTAGAAGTGCAAATCACTCCAAGCTTGAAAACACTGCACATCTCATCAAGATAATGCGGCTCCTTCACATCTTCATCCAGTACATCGGCTATTCGCTTGCCCTGTTGAATGCACTCCCAAGCCCACTCCGCCAGAGACGAGTCCTCATCGCCATTGAGGGCATCCTTTCCAGTCGCCAACTCTAAAAGAATAACCCCAAAGCTAAACACGTCGATCTTCTCATTAATTCTCGGTGTTTGAGCATACTCTGCACAAGGAAAACAACAAGCTTTCAGCTTTGCTAATCAGTATCTTAGATGGGTTGAAACAGGGCAAGTCTCTTACCTGGAGCTATGTATCCAAAAGAGCCCGCCACGGCGGAAACTGAAGCCGCTTCTCCCTGTTTTACCAGCAACTTGGCTAACCCAAAATCTGCTATTTTGGCATTGAGTTCTGAATCGAGTAAGATATTGCTGGATTTCAAGTCTCTATGAATTACCGGAGGTGAGCATTCATGGTGCATATAACAGAGGCCTTGTGCTGCCCCCACCGCTATTTGAAATCTCGTCGGCCAATCGAGGGGGACACCGCAATCAGGCTCCGAACCTGTAATTCTCGGCGGCGAGTTCCTCTTGTGCAGCCATTTGTCCAAGCTTTGCTTCTCCATGTACTCATAAACGAGAAGCCGAGAAGTTTCACTGGAAACGAAGCAGAGGAGTTTGATTATGTTGTTATGGCGAATCGAACTCAAAACCTTCACTTCCGCCATGAATTCTTTCTCCAGCTTGTGGTCTGACTTTCTGTTGTTCCATATCTTCTTCACGGCCACTGTATCGCCCAAATTATTCACCGGAATCCGGTAAACTTTCCCTGAGCCACCACTTCCGATCACGTTATTTTCTGATAACCCAGATAAAAGATTTTCCTCCGAGAAATTCAGCCTTTGAAATGAGGTCAATTTCCATTCAATATCCTCTCTGTTTCCAGTTTTCCAGTAGATTTTGGTTGTGAACACAGCAGCAAGTATAAAGAGTATGAACAGTATAACGCCCAAGCTCACGATCAGAGCAAGATGCTGCGATGAAATTGTTCTTGAATTCTGAGATCTCAAATTGCAGCTATTCAAATTTAGAACTGCGTTGTTTGAACAAAGATTTGGATTGTTCAAAAAGCTTCTGGTATAGATAGGGTTTTCAAGTGCCAAGGGGATTGTCCCAGACAACAGATTTGAGGAGAGGTTGAGGAAATTCAGTTTCAAATTTCCTAGTTGAGTCGGAATCATCCCGGAAAGTTGATTCTCTGAGAGATCAAGATCAGTAAGGCTTGGTAAACCACCAAGTTCATCCGGAATTACACCTGAAAGACGATTTCGACTGAGGTTAAGATTGTTCAATGATCTCCATGAAATGATATTCTGTGGAAGCTCTCCGGTGAGTTGATTTCCATCGAGCCAGAGCTTGTTCAACTTTGAAAGAATAGTGAGTTCTTCAGGAATTTGTCCTGTAAATAAATTATTGCTTGCTAGAAACTCAGTCAAATTCCATAAAGAAAATAACCCAGATGGGATTTTCCCTGAAAATTTGTTGTTACTGATTTCCAACGTCCCAAGATTCGTTGAGAATCTCTCAGGGAGTTCACCGGTGAAAGAATTGTCGCTCATCATTACAAATGTCAAATTAAGAGGCATCCATAGACCCACCGGAATTTTCCCAGAAAAGTTGTTCTTATGAACATCAATCATCATCAAGCTGCTGCAATTCCCAAGAGACTCTGGCAGTTCCCCACTAAGATTATTCTCGTATGCAGTAACTCCTACGAGCTTACCGCCGGAGCACAAGTGCTCCGGTAACCTTCCAGTAAGCTTATTGTTGCCCACCTGAAAACTTCTGAGAACCAAATTCCGGCCGAAATCCTGCGGCAGCGTGCCGGTTAAACTGTTATCGAACAATCTGACATCATCTAATTTTGGAAGACGTCCGATGCTTTCAGGGATTTCTCCATGTAATCGATTTGAAAACAGAAGCAAAGACGTCAATTGCTGAAGATCGCCGATAGCTGCCGGAATTTCCCCGGTCAAATTATTTTCTGATAGGTCGTATTCTACAATCTTTTTTGAATCAATCCGAGTCGGGATTTCTCCGGACAGATTGTTCTTGAACAGATAAACGAAACTGAGATTCTTCAGCATAAACAAACTGCTGGGAATTTTCCCTGTCAAATTGTTTTCCGACAAATTCAACGTCTCGAGGTCGGTCAAATTCCCTATCCAATCAGGAATTTCACCCACTAGGTTCGTATCTGTCATCCATATAAACTTCAATTTCTTCAATTGGGCGAAACTGGGGGGCAATTCCACCGGTAGCAGAAGTGAATTATAAGCCAACAGTAATTCTTCCAGATTCAACAAGTTACCAATTTCAGATGGGTAACTCCCATTGAATCTGTTCACATAAAGATTAAGGGATCGAAGCTCTGCCAACCGAGAAATGGATGCCGGAATTTCGCCGGAGAATCTGTTGCCGCCGAGATTAAGATATTGGAGGCGAGACAAGCGGTGGACATCATCGGGAATTGGACCGTCGAAGTAATTCTGCGCAAGGTGGAGGTAATTAAGCTTGGAACAATTGTACAGAGTGGTAGGAAAACCATCGGCGATATAATTGAGGTTAAGATCAAGTTGGGTGAGATTGTTGAGATCGCATAGGAAAGGAGGGAAGGTTCCGTTCAAATTGTAGCCAGGGAAAAGCAGAGCAGTGACGGAGTTGTTAGTGCACTGAATCTCCGGCCATGTACAATGAGAAGCATTTGAAGACCGCCAATGGGCGATTGGGGCTTGGTTTTTCCAGAACTGGTTCAATCGGAGCAAAACAGAGTGTTCTTGTTGGTAGAGTTGGGAATTGGCATGGTGGGAACAGAGGAGGAGGAGGAGGAAAGAAATGGTTTCGAGAAAAAAGAGAAGGGAAGAAAGAAACGCCGTCGTCGTCATGTGGAGAAGATGATCAAGTGTTGGTGTTGTTGTTTGATAGCTCTTCGGCTATGGCGGCTGCGAAAGATTTTGATTATTATTGGAGTTTGGGAGTTGCAGCTGAAGGTGTGAATGCAAAACCAAGCGTCAAAGCCGAAGCTTATGTTTGCTTCAAAATGTCGCCTCACTCCCTTTATTCTCTTCTTTTACCACCAGTTTTTTAGTCCCAAAAAACAATTCAAGTTCCTCTACTACTCCTTCTCCATCCTATAACAATATTAATTCAACTTCGAGCCCACCGTTAGTAGATATACGTTCGAACCCACTACTAATCGGTATTACTTGCTTTGATTTGTTAATGCATCTAGAAACGGAGAAATTTCTATGTATTTATAAGAAATGTTTGGTTTCTCAGTCCTGAGTCCTGATCTCACATATGTATATATATATATTGTAATTTTTAAAACAAAAACAAAAATAAAATGAGCTTCATATTTTAATAGAAAAAATTGTCCTCCCACAGGAAATTTCGTGGAAACTAAAAGTACCACTAAATGAAAGGTTTGTAAAGTCAAGGTTGGCGGTCAGTCAACGGAAGATGTTAAAGATTCAAACCAAGGGACATAATTGCTTTATATTAAAATAAATAAATAAAAACAATTATAATTATAATTCCCACTTTCATTTCACTTCACTACTTTTATTCCGTTTTTTTTTCTTTTAGACTTACCAAACAAACTAAACAAAGTCTTCCATTATTTTCCAATATCTATCTATTATAATAATTCATATGCTTCTAAAATTTTATGTATTCAATCCCATCCAAGTTAGTCAAAATTTTTGATATTATAAATTGATATTATATATATATATATATATTTAGTTTCACGTGGTGATTGTGACGAAACCAACGTGAAAAAGAGGTACAGAATCGAATAGCACATTGAAATAAGAGCAATTCTAAAAAATAGGATAATTAAGAAAATTTTAAGATAATTGAAAACCACTACCTATACTAAAAAGGTCTACCTTTATTTACTATGGTTAAATCATAGAACCTCCAACTGTTAAGCATGCTTTACTTGGAACCATTTTATGATCGGTGACTTTTTGGTTATTTTTTTATAATATATATGAATGATCACAAAACAATATTATTAATTTGAATATGGAAGATAAGATGGATCATAGAGAGACGAAATCAAAATTTGTACGCATAAGAAATAGCTTCCAATCTCCAACCTCTCCCACGTGAAAAACTATTATTAATTTATTATTGATTAAATTATATGAATTTTTCCTCATCAAAATAAATTTTAGAGTACGAATTAGGAAAGTTTTGAATTAAAATGAGTATTTTTCTAAAATTTGAATGTTAAAATATTATACGATTTGAAAATTTATATATTAAGCTAGATAAACTTAAAAGTTTAAAAACTAAAATGATATTTTAAACGATTATAGAGAAAATTACACTTTTCGTTTTATTTTATTTTGAGTTTAGAGATAATTCAATCATCTATATATTTTAATCAATGATATATGGTTTTTATTAGATGTTGCTCTCCTTAAATTGAGTCGGTCAAGTCATTTAAATTAATAACAAAATCTTATAGTATTTGTTATCCTAATATTTAATTTCTATTATTTTTTTGCTTTATAAATTTTGGAAACATATTGTATTACATTAAAATCATTATTTAATCCATTTGGTTTTAAAGTAGCTTTGAATGACTAATTATATGATTATTAAAAATATATAAACTAAAATTAGGTATATAACAATACATTATTAAAATAGAACAAAAAAAAAAAAAAAAAAAAAAAAAAATTGGAAAAGTGGGGCAGCGGGTATGACCGCACTGCCCTCCTTCCATCATTTGCTTCGGTTTTTCCAAGTTTTATTATTATTATTATTATTATTATTATATGAGAAATTTAAATTTAGACTGAATATATGTATTAATTTTTCAAAGCATCCTTAAAGATGAATATAAAGTGGGGCATTCATTGTTACAATTTTGGTGTTCAAACTTATTAATAATTACATCATCCACTTTTTGGAACATTTGAATTGACCAACCCTCCCGTCAATCACTCACCACTGCACAACTTTCTAATGGGGGACTTTTTTCCCATTCAAATATTTTTATTCTACCAATTTAGGCATTTATAGGAATATTTTTTTTTTCGTTTGGTTTCGACTAAATTAATAAAAATACTTTGAATCTGTCTAAAATAAGTTTTAATAATATTCTATATTCTTAAACTATTAAAAAGTTAGAAAATATCTTTATATTTGGTTTTAGATGGAAATCGTTAATTCTTTATCTCAAAAGTACCATTAAACATTCAAAAAGGGTTCGAAAATACTATTTGGCTTTTAAAAGTTTAATTAATACATTTGAACATTTTTAAAAACTTCAAAACACCTCTAAATAATTTTCAAAACTTCAAAAATATTCGAATAATTAATATATGCTGAACATTAATACCATTCAATTTTTTTAAAAAAAAAAAGATAAAAAAAAGCTTGAAAATGATCTACAAAATTAGGATTTAATTCCCTTAAAACTTTTAGAAAAATAAGCTTGGAGCTTATAAGGTATAATACATGATTTCTAATCATATATCGACAATAAGAACTTTTAAATTGAGGTACTAACCGTTTCCATACAAAAAAAAAAAAACGGTAAATATAGATGGGCGAATATTAAACTTAAATACCATAGATGGTTAAAATTTGTGTTTAAATGGTAACTTTAAATTAATACATATAAAAGTAAAATAAAACGGTTAAATAATGTTAAAAAAAAAAAAAAGAAAGAAAAATATAAGGGTTAAAGTCCATAATTTTTCTTATATAAAAATATAATTTAATTTATACTAGGTTTTGCGATCATATATAAACAAACCATCCATAAACAAATGAATACAATATGGTACTAAATTCTTCAACAAATGTCTTTAATAAACCAAATATTCAATTCTATAATGCACCTGAAAAATAAACTAAAGAAAAAAAAAAAACTGGAAACATAAACAAAACGTACCAAAAAGTTGGATCGAAAATGGAGCAGCCCAAGGTTTACAGCAGCTTAGCCTTAGTCTTACAACAACGCCAACAACCAAATAAATGAACACCGACAAACGAATGAAGGGTGGGGCAGCAACAAAAGGAATGGAAGGGGCCGTCCTTTTCCAACAAAACGTTAGTCAACCGTTGTCATCTTCTTCAATTTTAACCTAACTTAATTTTAACCTTGTAGCTCTAATGCTAACCCCAAAATGAAGAAGCTAACCCAAACATCGTCATTTCATTCTCCTTCGAAAGAACCATATCCATGTACATTGCCTTAGATTGTTCAATTACCATGTGGGGTTAATGCAAGTTTTCAAAGTTCAAGCCTATTATTGATACAAGATCCAAAGTTAGGATATGTTCTATAACTTAGCCACTACTTTAAGATCAATTAGTTCAATGGTTCATTGAGGCTTTGATGGGTTGTGATTTGAATAGGGATGGGCTGCACCAGCTGTTATGGACTGTTTGAGCACAAAGATATTTTCAGATACTATTCACTAAGAGTTCATGTTTATAGTTTCATTTCGCAGACGACTTCATGACTCATGGTGTGCAGCTCTGTGAACAGGTGAAATCCATGTTTAGTCTTTTGGGTCATTCAATATTTTTCAGAAGGGGGGAAATTCATGACAATTCCTAAACCAGGCTTCAGAATTCCTTGCCATTTCCCTAGTTAACTTGGTAAATGGTGTTCAAATTTATAGAATATTGTTCTACAATGTCATCGTTACAGACTGACTAACTGTTCCAGAACAAAAAACAATGAAAAAACATTTGCCACTGCAATTTCAATTTCAATTTCAATTTCAATTCGCGGTTAATATAGAATTTCAATTCTAATGCACTTCCCCTAACAAACCAAATCTTAGAAAAAAAAAGGAATATTTACTTGTATTCGAAATTCGGCACCGGCGGCGAATCAAAGCTCTCCAAAATCTTCGTTTCGCTCTCTCCACGAGTTGCTTCTTTATCCTTTTTCTGTCCGCCATTGAACCATCCTCCGAACCACGATCCCGAGCCCGCACCCGCAGCCTCCTGAGGAAGAGTCTGCGGCGGCGTTAGGCCCGGAATCTGTTCCATAGGATAACCAGGAACACCGCCCATAGCACCGGCATCGTCGATCATAATAGGAGCGTTCTGCGGTTGACTAAGAACCTTATTCAGCATGATCCCGGCCCCCTCGATCAGAGCCAACAGAACTCCGCCGAACACAGCCGATCGAGCGGAGGCGCCGACGCCCTGACGCATCTGGAGGAAACCGCCAGTTGCGGCACCGGCTATGATCGAGTTCCACGGATCTTCCTTCTGGCGGAGGTAAACCATGGAGCAATCAAATGTGGAGAACAAGCCGCCCCATACGGCAAAGCTACCGCCAATACGAGGAGCGTTCATTTGGACGGCTTGAGAACCGCCGAGGAGGCGAGCGCCTTTAGGAGAACTGTAGACGCCTTTGAGAAAGTGGAAGGCCGAGCCACCGACGGCGCCCATACCAAAGGCGCCACCGATGTCATCGAGGATCCGATCTGGACAAGGCTCCCGAGAGGTCTCCGGCGTTCCCATGGAAGCTTGATCGGAGGGTTATATTGATCGATCAGGCCCTTCTTCTGGCGTTCCTGTGGGCGTAGCTACGCAGAGAAAAAAGTCGGCTGAAAATTGCGAATAGGTTTTCTCCGCCTTTGGTTAATGCTAATTGCTACAGAAGTCTAAACTGTTCGGGTCGGAATAAGAACAGGTTTGCCCTAAAAAATTACTTTAATATTAATTATTAATTTATTATTTTTATAAATCAGACTTTTTTCTATTTTATTTTACCGTCGAATCTAGCCGATGGTTGCATTTTCAATTCTCTCACTAAATATGAATATATTTTTTTTATATAAGTTTTAAAAAATCAATTAGCATTCGTTTTCTGTAACTATTTAGTTATTTATTTATTTTTATTTTGAAAAAGTGTATTTATTTTCCTTCATTTTCCTATCATGATTTTTTTTTTATTTTTTTTTTTTAGAAAATATTAAAATTCTCGACCAAATCCAAAAACAAAAATACGATTACGAGCAATTCTCTTACATGCTAGCTTTGAGGTTTGAATAATAGAATTTCTATGTAACACCTCAAGCCCACTGCTAGCCGATATCGTCCGTTTTGGCTTGTTACGTATTGTCGTCAGCCTCATAAATTTAAAACGCATCTATTATAAATAAGTTTATACACCCTTATAAAAATGTTTTGTTTCGCTCTCCAATCGATACGGAACCTCACGATCCACCCTTTTGGGTCCAACGTCTTTGTTGGCAAACCGCCACTTACTTAACTCTGATACCATTTATAATACAAAGTCTAAACTATCGATTGAAGAGAGGAACAAGTGAGCCACCCGTTGAACCTGAGCTGTCACTCCCCCTTCCCCATGTTTATCCTTCATAAAAGGAAACAAAGTTGGAGATGGCCCATGGACAACTCATTTCTTCCCTGTATTTATCCCCCAACTTATTCTTCTTCTTGGCCCGTTGTTCTTATTTTTCCCAATTCCTCCAAACCATTTTAGTTTTATGAGTTTGTTTTCCTTTTCAAATTTCCCCATCCAGAGGGAGATTTATTTTTAAAAAACAGTTTTTTATTTTATTTTTTATTTTCTAATCATTATAATAGATTTTTCATTTAAACACGATTGGAATGATTCGAACATCTCATCTCATACCGTTTAAAAGTGAGAATTTATTCGTTAACAAAATTCCATGTGATAGGATGCTCGGAGATGACATGGAATAATTTGATTGAGACGTAAAAGGGATTAATTAAATAAATGAAGTGAGATAAAAGGAGTAATGTTATGAGTTTGAATTAATTAAGGTAAGGTTGGGCATGGCTAACGGTCTCTCCCTCGTCTCTGGTTTTAAGCTTGGTGCCTCAATGTCTGCTCCACAACATTACACTATAGTTATAATTGTGTATGTTGTTTGCGTCAATTGAGGCCCGCCCCCCTTCTTCCCACTATAAATTCATAAAGACTCTTCCTTTACTTCGTTCCCCCTTCTTCTCTTCTCCATTTTCCTCTGTTTTCCCTTCCAATTCCACGATTTTTGTGCATTCAGATCTCATTATTTCGGCAGGGCGGAGAAAGGGATGCGCCCTTTCGTCCCTTTCTAGGGTTTCTTTTCTTCGTTGCCTTTCCATTGTTCTTTTCACCCCCCTTTTTTTTTGTTTCCTCTTTTCGATGGACGGAGGGGGAGGAACATTCACGTCAATCGACGCCTTTGATTCCTTCCTCTTCTCTCTCAGCAATGCCTTTTCTACTCCTCTCGCTCTTTTCATTCAGATCCAGGTTTGTTTCTGTATTTTTTAGATCCACCTCTGTTTCGCTCTTTTCAATTCCATATTTTCAATTTCTGGGTTTTTCTGTGCCTCCTTTTAATTTTGATATCTCGCATTCTCAGCTCGTTCTGGGTAATTTAGCTTTTTTCATACCTTTGGGAGTTTGTACGTTTCTCTTCGAATTTTCTAGTGGCTGAGTATCAGTGTTGGTGAAAGGCAAAGTTTGAATGCATTTTGATTTCTTGCCGTTTGAAATGTGCTTTGCAATTTGAATAAACTTTTGGCTCATCAAACATTAGGCTCTCAGTCTCATTTCTTTGAATTTTTGTTGTTGTAGGGATGCTTAATCTGCCTGATTCTTGCATTTGGGTGGGCTTGTGCTGCTTATGTCAGGTACTCAAGTAACCCGAGCCTGTTTGATCGTTGGCCTGGTGTTAACTTTTCATTCCTTGTGCAGAAATAGAGAGATTAAACGTATAAAGGGGAGAGCTCGAGCTGGCAATAGCTTTGCTTTTATTTGCAACGACATTAGTGAACTCGAGCACTCCAATCAGGTCAATTTACCAAGAGTGACTGTTATTATGCCTTTAAAAGGCTTTGGAGAACATAATTTACACAATTGGAGAACTCAGGTGAGTTTTCCTTTTTCTTTAACTGTTGGAACATGTTGTGTTGCCTTCTCATTTATGAATGAATTTCCAGGTAACATCCCTTTATGGAGGTCCTTTAGAGTTTCTTTTTGTGGTCGAAAGTACGGAGGATCCTGCTTACAATGCTGTACTGCGCTTGCTATCTGATTATAGGGTTTGTATAAATACATTGTTCTCCAATTGTTTTCATTCATAGTTCTTGTCATCCCTATTCGTAGTTTACGTGAAGTCTAGAGTTCGACGGGTCGTGGAACATTTTTTTCACTGTCCATTTGCTTCACTTGTATGCATGTTTTTTACAGGATGATGTTGATGCTAGAATTCTTGTGGCTGGTCTAGCAACAACTTGCAGCCAGAAAATTCACAATCAGTTGGTATGTGATAAATTTGTATAACCTTGATTTAGTACTTTCTGATGCAAAAATCTGTCTCAGAAATAAATGATGGGATATAATAAGATTTGGTTCTTATCAACATTGAGAATATAATGCTCGTCTGCAGGTCGGGGTGGAGAAAATGCATAAAGATAGCAAATATGTGCTATTTTTGGATGATGATGTTAGGCTACATCCTGGAACAATTGGAGCCCTCACAGCTGAAATGGAAAAGAACCCTGATGTATGTTACCATTCATTAGGAGTAATCTCTTGTCTGGATGTCTACATTTGGGCTATATTTTGCTTGCATAACTCAATTTTATGTTTAATTCTAGTTGAGATTGTATGCAGATATTTATCCAAACTGGATACCCGCTCGATTTACCTTCGGGGAGTTTAGGGAGTTACTGCATCTATGAATATCATATGGTAACTTTATCTAGAAGAAGAGGAATGTTTTTATGTAGAATTTTTGGGTTTGAAGTACTTTTATGTGTCAACTTTACAGCCTTGTTCAATGGGCTTTGCTACTGGTGGAAAGACATTTTTTCTTTGGGGAGGTTGCATGATGGTAAGTAGATTCGACATTGTTGTACTATTGTAACATGTAAGAGATCAAGTTGTCATAACTCGAATTGACCTGTTGCAGATGCACGCTGACGACTTTAGATATGATAGTTATGGAGTGGTCTCTGGACTACGAGATGGTGGATACTCGGACGATATGACTCTAGCAGCTATAGCGGGTAACATACAAATTACTGATCCTTATCAAGAGAGGATATTTAAAGCGGGGAATAGAAGCACAAATTTACATTTAATTCATTCATTCAAATAAACTGATTCATTTCAGGTGCTCATAAGAGGCTTATTACATCACCTCCTGTTGCAATTTTCCCGCATCCTCTTGCTAGTGATCTAAACTTGGGGAGGTCTGATATCTATATAGACAAATACAGTGTGCCAATCTTGTTTTGTTTATTTACTTCCATGTTTGAGCTCTTTTACTGACATGGCAGGTATTGGAATTACTTGAGGAAACAAACTTTTGTTTTGGAATCATACACGTCACACATTAACAAGATGATGAACCGGGCACTGTTTACTTCTCATTGCTATCTGTCATGGGGGTTTGTGGCACCATACTTTATGTCTATGATTCACGTCGCCGCAGCACTACGTTTCTACGTTAAAGGGTACTCACTCGAGGAAACAGATTTTAGTACTGTGGGTGAGTACACTGCTTTCCAATTTAGTTAGGTTGATCCCCGAGTGGGTTACGTTTCATGTTCACTTTGCTCGATGCTGAATGTGAATATGATGAATTGTTTTTGGAATTGGAGCTTTGTTGTCGTGTTCAGTTTTTTGAGTTGTCACATCTAACTGTTTTGTTGTTCTTCCTTAATAGGTATGTTAATGGTGTGCAGTCTTGCTGTGTGCACTGTTATAGAACTCTTCTCCATGTGGAACTTGACAAGGGTAGAAGTTCACTTATGCAACATTCTGTCACCGGAGGCTCCCCAGCTCTCTCTTGCTTCCTACAATTGGGGATTGGTAATCATAATACAATCCAGTTGTTTGGGTTAAGTTATTATATCATGGCATCTCTTGATTAGATTCGTAAATGTAGCATTTGTTTTTGGATGTGCAGGTATTCATTGCAATCTTGGTGGATAACTTTTTGTACACTATTTCTGCAATACGTTCTCATTTTTCTCAATCAATCAACTGGTCAGGCATCCGATACTACTTGAAAGATGGGAAGATACACAAGGTAAGTTGGCTAAGGCCTTATATTATATGACAAGATAAAAGACTGCCCAATGAACTGGTGTGTTAGCTTAGGAAAATTGTCCGAGTTTATTTGTGTAGATCCCACATCGGTTGGGGAGGAGAACGAAACATTCTTTATAAGGGTGTGGAAACCTCTCCTTAGCAGATGCGTTTTAAAAACTTTGCAGACATGTGATGTCCCACATTGGTTGGAGAGGAGAACAAAACACTCTTTATAAGGGTGTGGAAACCTTCTCCTAGAAGACGCGTTTTAAAGCCTTGAAGGGAAGCCCGAAAGGAAAAGTCCAAAGAGGACAATATCTGCTAGTGGTGGGCCCGGGTCGTTACAAGACAATATCGGCTAAGCCCGCTTAGCCTGTTACAATTTGCTTGCCACCCAAAGGAGGGGGTTGCTTTGGGTCTTGCTGGGCAAGAAAAGGCAATCTGAAGATGATATTGTAGTTTAATGAGCATGGTAACGAAAGAATAGCCTAGGCAGCCAGTTATGACTAGTTGTTTTCATGCTCTGCAGATTGAAAAAAGTATACCGAAAATCGATACGGGTCCGATTTACACGGATTTGGGAGGGAAGCATTTGTATGGAAAGAAAGGAATGGCTCCAAAGGTTTCATTTCTGGGTTCCTTGGCTAAAAGTTTGGCACAATGGCGCCAGCCTAAGAAATTTGATAGCTAGGATAGGTGGTTGGGTTGTTCACAAGAACTGCTAATTATTGATATGGCGTGTTCTAAGTCTGTGGGAGTACTGTGCTGCCACTCCATTTGTTGATTGAACATAGAGTTATAGCTACTTTCTCTTCATTCTTTTCTTTATTCCATCAAATTTGATTCTTATACAAACACCTCTCGCGATTTGGCAGCGAGTTTTTCCTGGTTCTTGTAATTTCAAATACACCGTGTAAACTTGAGCTGTGTGAAACAATGAGCTTGTGATTTGCCATCTTGTTTTCTGTTTGAAATGATATGAAGATTTTTGTGAATGGCGATGGTGCAAGTGTTGGTGAAGTGATGATCTTGGCGTTGCCATAAATGTTATTGTTAGTCGTTAGTACAGACAACATGTGATGTGATGGGGTGGACTGTGCCTCGTATACGGCAGTAGATAATAATGACTTTGATAGTACGAACTTCAAGCTATGTCAATTGAGAGAGGTGTTATGATACAATTGTGGAGGACAATGTTAGATTTAACACACCAAGGAAAATGTTCAAAAAAATCAAGTTAGGATATAACCAAGATTGAAACTGTGTCCTTAGTAGTGTTGGTAACAAGCTAAACAGGGACCATAACGTTTTATGTACCTTGCAAGTGGAGGATATAGAGTTGAAACAATCCTTGAGGACGGCATTTCCCTCGCTACAATTGCTAAAGTTAGTTGGTGACGATGTTTATGTTTATAATTTAAAAATATTTAGATTATTTTAATCTCTTAAAATTTTAAAATAATCATATTCGTTTTTATGCTTATATTTTTCCAAATTAATAGCCTAACTTAAAATATGTATATATGAATAGGAGCCACTTAGAGCATTAGGTAAGAAACTAACATGGTCACTTAGTTGGCTAATTTATAGTTATTTAATATCTTTAAAAGCAATTTTGTTATTAAAATAATTAACCTCACCTATTATATTATGATTTGGGTTGAATAATTAGATATACATTACTCATATTTAGATCTCGGAAGATTCTACTAAAAAAACGAATAATTTCATATAAAAATATATGGGTTTTTAAGAACCATAAAAAAAATATAAAGTTGAGAATTATAAATATAGAAAATAAATTAAAAATGTTTTAAGTGGGGGAAGATGATGGAATGGGAACACACTTAGAATTTCCATAATTGGAAAAAATAAGTTATAAAGTCATTAACAACAACTCCACCTCCTAACTTGCGTTCATACTAATGAATCATTCACGACAATTCGACATACCTTTCTTGGGATAACGTATTTAAACATAAACTTTTTTATTACTTAATTCACCAATTTAATCCATTATAAGTGACGAAGATTCCAATTCTCTTCTAATTAAATATTAATTATTCTAAACTTTTTTTTTTATTCATAGTTGTAACGACGATTTGATTCATAAACCTCTTAGATTCATAAATAATTTTGGTGCATTCCTCGGTTCGATTCATGAATCTAGTAAATTCATTTAATTCATCTTTCATATTGATATATGAATCTCTATGAATATTAGTATGAGAATTAATATTGTTATGCCTATATAAATATTTATCGAGCATTGCATTGTCATTTTGTATTTGTCTAGAGACAATTGAGAGAAATTTTGTAAGATAGAGTTTGTAGTGTGAAAGTTACATATGAATGTAGGAGAATTTCTTCTCTTTGAACTATGTAAAAATCTGTGTCTCTATGTTTTGTGGGTGCGTGAATATCATCGATCTTGCTTCCGCTTTCGCTACAACAATTGATATTAGAGTATTATATAGTCTCTAATTTCATTTTATTATTATTAAAAATACTTAAAACAAAATTTGATGGAGAGATGAAATTGTCTTTTTTTTTTTTTTTTTCCTTCAAATTATTAGCTAATTTAATTAATTAAGACAGAAAAAGGAATGGGAGGACAATTTTTAGTGGAGGAATAATTAATTAATTAATGAATATAATGTTAACAAACTTAGGTTAAAAAGAAGCAATAAGATTAAAAAGCATTGCATTATAAATGGTCCCAAGAAACAAACAAAGCAATTTAAAAGCCAAATTAAGTGGGATATAAATCAGCCTAAAAAGCATACCCCCTCAAATAAAAAAAAAAAAAAAAAAAAAAAAAAAAAAAAAAAAAAAA
>NW_019272018.1:4115658-4143691 GCF_002738345.1 Cucurbita maxima
AATCTTGCTTACTTTGGAAAAATCCACGTGTCAACTTTTGGATTGAATAAAATAAACAGAAATTGGGCTTTGGGCTTTGGGCTTTGGGCAATGGAACTTCACATTTAATTAATTATGCTACAAAGTTTAGTGGAAATACATGGAATTTAAATAATATTAATACCATACTCCTTAAGCTCACATGATTAATGTGTACAATTTATATACTACCAAATACATGTATTGGAATAGGAATTTTAAGGGATTCCTTTAATTAGTTGTCGACGAATATTTGACCAAACTAAATTAATGAACTTAATACATTCAAAAGTCACTTTACTTCGATGTGGATCTTCATTCGCATTTAAAAAAAAAATTAAAGTAATGTGTACACATTATTATATATATTTAATTCATAAAAAAAATAATGATTTAAAATAACTGATAATTAGGTTTGGAAGAGATTTGATGATTGTGTTGGAAAAAAGGGAATATAATAAATACAAAAATTATGAGTAATATAATAAATCCTTTTTTCCCAAATATATATATATATATATATATATAACCCACCACTTCAAAAGTTGTACCCATAATTTTCTCCAAAGTTGCCCTAACCCTAACCCTACAACAAATTGCCCTTTCAACCCACTCAACTCTTTAATCACAATACTATATGAGTACGTCATAAATAAAGTACAAAATTTAAATTATTTAGCCCTTCAATTATTATTATTAATTTTTTTTTTCAAAATTTAACTTAAATACATACCATATTTATATTTATTTATTTATTTATTTTTACCTTCTTGAAATATTGATTTTGAAAAATATAGCCATTATTAATTCCTTCATTCCATATGGATATTTCAAAAAGTTTCAAAAAGTTACCAAAGACATTTTGTGATGATCAGATAAAGTTGATTTGATTGGTAAAATTTTAAAAATGTTAATTATTTTTTAAAGTACTTTAAAAAACCACTTTTTAATAAACATTTAAAAAAAAATCAAGTCTTTACTTTTTATTTAAAAATTACTCTAGAAAAGTTATACCAAACTTTTAAAATTAGCCCTAGTTTTGGAGAGAAAGAACCACGCAAGGACAAGACATGGAGACAAACTTCCAAACCATTAACCAACATGGTAGCTTAATGTATGTAACAAAAATGTAACAAAAACATTGAGACATAGATTGCTTAACTTTGATATGTTCTTATTCTTTTCCTTTAATATGTTCTTAAGCAATTGATTTTATTATCATCCTATACTATTCTCCATGGTTAATATTACTATAAAGTTTTCTTCTTTCAATCACATCAATCTACGCTTATATTATTGATGTGCATCTTCCATTCCGAGATTCGATCGGTAGGTAGGGTTTATAAGTTAATGTATTTTTTCTTAATCTTAATCATATACTTTATTCTTTTATTCTTCTCATTTATCGTGAGTTTCAGAATCATTAACTCTAACACCTCAAGTAAAGTTTTCTCAATCTTTTGCTTTTCTTTTTACGCTTCTCCCTCAAGGTTTTTTTCACCCTTATAAAAAATATTTCATTCTCCTCTCCAATTGATGTGGGATCTCACAATCCACCCCCTTCGGAGCCTAGTGTTCTCGTTGGCACTCGTTCCCTTCTCCAATCGAAATGGGACCTCCCAATCCATCTCCCTTCGGGACCCTACGTCTTCGTTGTCACACCGCCTTGTGTCCACCTTCTTTCGAGGATCAGCCTCCTCGCTGGTATATCGCCCAATGTCTAGCTCTAATACCATTTGTAACAGCTCAAGCCTACCGCTAGTAGATATTGTTCTCTTTGGTGTTTCCCTTTTGGGGTTCCCCTCAAGGTTTTTTAAAATGTGTTGGCTAGGGAGAGGTCTACATGTTCTTATAAAAAATGATTCGTTCTCATCCCCAATTGATGTGGGATGTCACAGTCACAATAACCGTTTGAATTATTAGAGAATTATAAATGGGAGAAAAGGAAAAGAAGACGATAAGGGTATCATGAATGTGATGAAAATCGATGGAGAAATGAAGTTTAGAACATAATGGTTACACTGTTTTTGCATAAAAAGGTTGATATGTAATCAGCATAGAACACTAAATAAACCAATATAAAAATGTTAAAAATAAAGACAACAAAAAGAGGTGCCTTTTATTTGACAATTGCGCACTACTCATCTTTGTTTAAACCCATTTAAAAGTTTCATAAGCTAAACCCACCAAAATCATGATTTTTTTTGTGTTTTTTTATAGCCCCACATAAAGCTCATGCTCATTTGGAGTTGTGTTTCATGGACAATCAATACAAAACCACTTTTTTCTTGTTTTGTATAAATATAACGCATTGTCTCTTTCATTTCCACCATTGAAGGAGAAGCTCAATTTGCAGAGATGAGTTCAAGAGATGGAAAGGAAGAGAGAAGGGTCGGAGATCAGAAGCAATCAGTTGGTGCCATTTTTAGATATGCTGATTGGGTTGATGTTTTGCTTATGTTTTTGGGCACAATTGGAGCAATTGGAGATGGAATGTCCACCAACTGTTTGCTGGTTTTTGCTAGCAGTCTTATGAACAGTTTGGGGAATGGTAAAGTCCATGACAACTTCATGGATAATGTGGAGAAGGTTAGTGGATAAACTCAAACGTACCTCTCATTAAATTCTCTTCCATCTTTTGGGGTGTTTTTTGGGTTTCTGTTTCTTATTTTTTCTATTGGGGTTTTTAACAGTGCAGCTTATACTTTGTTTACTTGGGGCTTGCTGTGATGATCGTGGCTTTTATGGGTAACTTTCAAAAACCCTTCTTTTTCATTCCTCTTATCTTTGTTTTGCTTTATGAATATTGCAAGAAAAGCATCTGGGTTTTGTCATTACTTAAGGAGACAATTATTTCCATCCCGACCTCGTTTCGTCTCATGAAATTTTAGAACGAAACATAACTCAACTCATAAGATACCACATTTCAAGCTTCGAAAAATTGCATTAGACTAACAACAAACAAATCCCATGTGACACGCGTTTTAAATTTCATGAGACAATGTTAGTAGTAGGTTTGAGCGGTTACAAATGGTATCAAAGTCCGACAACGAGTGTGTGAAATGCGGCAAAAGGAAGGAAAATCCATGGACCAACCCCATCGTCTCCACCCTGTAGGAACTACGAGATCACCCCAAGGACGCCTTAGGTATCTAGGGGTTGCGGACTGACCATAGAACCCTGTGCAATAAGTGGAATGCATTAGCTGTCCGTTATCCGGTTGGGCAGTGAGCGATGGAGAAGGGTCATCACTCATTCTTAAAACCAACATTCTTAAGGCCAAAGAGGCAGGCAGAAAAGGGGGGAAAGCTCTCCGTTCATGGTTCTCCTGTAGCTAGATTCTCCGAAACTACAAGAATTCTTAGTTAAGGACGCTGGCTCCCAAAAGGGGTGAATTGTGAGATCCAACATTAGTTATAGAGAGAAATGAAACATTCCTTATAAGAGTGTGGAAACCTCTCCCTAATAGACACGTTTTAAAACCGTATGGCTGACGACGATACGTAACGAGTTAAAATGGACAATATCTGCTAGAGATGTGTTTGTGCTATTATAGAGTATAAACTAAAGTATGTATGTGTTTCATTTGTGAACTGTAGAAGGGTATTGTTGGAGTAAAACCAGCGAGAGACAAGTAATGAAAATTCGACATAAATATTTGGAAGCAGTACTGAGACAAGAAGTAGGGTTTTTTGATTCACAAGAAGCAACTACATCAGAGGTTGTCAACAGTATATCAAAAGACACCTCTCTCTTACAAGAAGTTCTAAGCGAAAAGGTACAAACTTTGTTCTTCATTTGCAATGTTGATTCTTCCTCTAATGGTTCTAAAACATTGTTCGTAGGTCCCATTATTTGTTATGAACTCATCGGTGTTCTTTTCGGGGCTGGCTTTCTCGACCTACTTTTCTTGGAGATTAGCAATAGTAGTGTTTCCAACACTATTATTACTGGTAATTCCAGGAGTAACGTACGGCAAATATTTGGTATATTTAACAAACAAGAGGCGTGAGGAGTATGGGAAAGCAAACGCCATAGTTGAACAAGCGCTAAGCTCCATAAAAACCATATATTCATTCACAGCTGAGAAGAGGGTTTTGGAGAATTATAGAACCATCTTGGATAGAACAACGAGGTTGGGGATAAAGCAAGGCATTGCTAAAGGGTTGGCTGTGGGCTGCTCGGGGCTGGCATTTGCTATATGGGCTTTGATTGCTTGGTATGGCAGCCGTTTGGTGATGTATAAAGGCGAAAGTGGTGGCAAAATCTATGCTGCTGGCATCTCCTTCATTTTGGCTGGCTTGTACGTTTCTATATACATCTCTATCTATCTATCTTTTTTGCATCGAGATTAAGGTTTCATCTTTTCTCTTACTTTTGGTATTGCATAAAAGTTTTGAAATTCTATTTAGCTTATTGTCGTCTCGGTTAAAACGCTACCTGCTAGGGAGAGGTTTCCACATCCTTATAAAAATATTTCATTCTCCTCCCTAATCGATGTGAGACCTCACAATTTACCTTCCTTCGGGACCCAGCGTCTTAGGTGTTACTCGTTCCTTTCTCCCATCGATGTGGGACCCTGAATCCACCCTCTTTGGGACTCAGAGTTCGTTCCCTTCTCCCATCGATGTGGGACCCCTATCCCCCAATCTACCCCTTTTGAGACTCACCGTCCTTGTTGGCACACCGTCTCGTGTCTACCTCCCTTCAGGTTTAACCTCTTTGCTGGCACATCGCCCGGTGTCTGGCCTTGATACAATTTGTAACCACCTAAGGCTACCGCTAGCAGATATTGTCTGTTTAGCCCATTCCATATCACCGTCGGCCTCACGGTTTAAAAATGTGTCTGCTTTGAAAGAAGTTTCACACATTTATAAAGAATGTTTCATTTTAGTTGTCAGCAGAGAGATGTGGTCCGACCGTGAGACTTGATGCATGTAATACTGTTACGTTTCTATTCCAACAAATTTGGGAAGGCTTTGGGTTTTGTTTAGTTTGATTGATCTGTTGCATATTCAATTACGGTTACATTATGATTCATTAGAATTGCTCCAACGAACTTGGAATGCAGGTCGCTGGGAGTGGCACTTCCGGATTTGAAGCACTTGACAGAGGCCTCAGTGGCAGCATCGCGAATATTTGAGAGGATCGATCGGATTCCATTGATTGATGGAGAAGACACAAAAGGCCTTGTTCTTCAAAGTCTCCAAGGCCAAATTGAATTCGATCGCATCACATTTGCATATCCCTCACGCCCCGATTCATTCGTCCTCAAGGATTTCAATCTCAAAGTCGATGCTGGAAAAACCGTCGCCCTCGTCGGCGCCAGTGGGAGCGGCAAGTCCACCGCCATTGCTTTGTTGCAACGTTTTTATGATGCGGATGATGGAGTTTTGAAGATCGATGGCGTCGATATCAAGACATTGCAGCTTAAATGGATTAGAGGGAAAATGGGTCTCGTCAGTCAGGAGCATGCTCTGTTTGGAACTTCGATTAAGGAGAACATTTTGTTTGGGAAGCTCGACGCCTCCATGGACGAGATTATGGGTGCAGCCATGGCGGCCAATGCTCATAATTTCATTACCCAGCTTCCTGAAGGGTACGAGACGAAGGTTCGTAATGTTCTTCCTTGCCGTTTTATCTGCATTTCTTTTGCTTGGGAAATCAATTGAATGTCGTAGTGTAACCTAGGTTGGGGAAAGAGGGGCTTTTCTATCTGGTGGACAAAAGCAGAGAATCGCCATAGCTAGGGCAATCGTTAAGAATCCTGCCATTCTCCTGCTTGATGAAGCTACCAGTGCTCTTGATTCTGAATCAGAAGCATTGGTCCAAAATGCGCTCGATCAAGCTTCTCTGGGAAGAACCACTCTGGTAAGCCAAATTTGTCCAAATTTTGAGTAGTTGAGTAATTTTGAGATAAATTTTGAGGTTCATTCACTGATTCATGATCAGGTAGTTGCACATAAGCTATCTACAATCAGAAATGCAGACCTTATAGCTGTTGTAAGTGGTGGCTGTGTAGTTGAAATTGGTTCCCACGATGATCTTATCAACCGAAAAGTTGGTCACTATGCAAAACTAGTGAAATTGCAGCGACTAACAAGCTATGATGATGTTGAACAAAACATAGAAATACATACCTCTTCGGTTGGAAGAAGCAGTGCAAAATCAAGCCCAGCAGTCTTTGCAATATCACCACTGCCTATGGAGACCCCTCAATCAACTTCTCCTAAGCCACCTTCCTTTATTCGTCTCTTATCTTTAAACTCTCCAGAATGGAAGCAAGCGCTAACTGGAAGCTTCTCAGCTATAGCTTTTGGGGCAGTGCAGCCTATATATGCACTCACCATTGGAGGTATGATATCAGCTTTCTTTGCTCCAAGCCATTACGAAATGCAAGTTCGAATCAGGACGTACTCGTTGATTTTCTGTTCATTCACTCTGATATCCATCATTTTGAACCTTGTTCAACATTATAATTTCGCGTATATGGGCGAGCATTTGACGAAAAGAATTCGACTGAGGACACTTGAAAAGATCTTGACATTTGAAACAGCTTGGTTTGATAAGGAGCAAAATTCTAGTGGAGCTCTGTGTTCAAGATTGAGCAATGAGGCTTCCTTGGTCAAGTCTCTTGTAGCTGACAGAGTTTCTCTATTAGTTCAAACCACTTCAGCTGTGACCATAGCAATGATCCTTGGTCTAGCAGTGGCCTGGAAGCTCGCCCTTGTTATGATAGCCGTCCAGCCACTCACAATTCTCTGCTTTTACACACGGAAAGTCCTCCTCTCAACCATTTCCACAAACTTCATCAAGGCACAGAATCAAAGCACACAAATAGCTGTAGAAGCAGTGTATAATCATAGAATAGTAACATCCTTCAGCAGCATTGGGAAAGTCCTTGAAATCTTCGACAAAGCACAGGAGGCACCAAGAAAGGAAGCTAGAAAGAAATCATGGTTTGCAGGGATTGGCATGGGGTCTGCTCAATGCCTAACATTCATGTCATGGGCATTGGATTTCTGGTTTGGTGGAACACTCGTGGAGAAAGGTCAAATATCTGCAGGGGATGTGTTCAAAACTTTCTTTATCTTAGTAAGCACCGGCAAGGTCATTGCCGAGGCTGGCAGCATGACAACACATTTAGCCAAGGGCTCAGCAGCTGTTGCCTCAGTGTTCGAGATTCTCGACCGAAAATCACTCATTTCTGATCCATCAAAGGTATGCAAACACCCCTTTTTTGGCAAATTACAGAACGAAAAGAACTTTATCTCCAACATTTCCAAAGCTGAACTCTATTTGAATACTGTTTGATTTGGTAGGAAGGGAGAGGGAGGAAGTTGGAAAAGCTAAAAGGGAATATAGAGATGAAGAGAGTGGATTTTTGGTATCCAAGCAGGCCAAATAACATGGTGCTGCGCCAATTCAGCTTGGAAGTGAAGGCAGGGACGAGCGTTGGGCTAGTTGGGAAAAGTGGGTGTGGAAAATCAACTGTAATTGCTCTGATACTGAGGTTCTATGATGTGGGGAAGGGATGGGTGAAAGTGGACGGTGTGGATATCAGAGAAATGGATCTTCAATGGTACAGGAAGCATGTGGCACTTGTAAGCCAAGAGCCAGTGATTTATTCCGGCACCATACGCGACAACATCCTCTTTGGAAAGCTCGACGCTTCTGAGAATGAGGTTGTGGAGGCCGCCAGAGCCGCCAATGCCCATGAGTTTATCTCGTAAGTCTGCTGTTCTTTTCACAATCGTTCGGCCATGCTTTGACTTGGTTATTTTGAATCTATTTCATTGGGGGATGGTGGGTGTAGGTCATTGAAAGATGGTTACGAGACAGAATGTGGGGAAAGAGGAGTGCAACTCTCAGGAGGACAGAAGCAGAGACTAGCTATAGCCAGAGCCATAATTCGAAACCCAACAATTCTGTTGCTGGATGAAGCAACCAGCGCTCTGGATGTTCAATCTGAGCAAGTTGTGCAACAAGCACTGGATAGAATTATGGTAGGAAGGACGACCCTCGTCGTGGCCCACCGCCTGAACACCATCAAGAAGCTGGATTCCATTGCCTTTGTGGCTGATGGAAAGGTGGTTGAGCAAGGATCCTATGCTCAACTCAATCACCGAAGGGGTGCTTTCTTTAATCTTGCTAACCTCCAAATTCACCCCTAACCCTCAACCTCTACAGTTTTAGCTGTGCTTCAAATTTCTACTTGCTTTGCTTGTGGAACCAGATCATTTAGGACTCTGCATTGGCGTTTTGGTCTTGAGATAGCCAAAGCTAAGATGTTGTATAGTGATGTACAATTAGGTTGTATAGTCTGGAAATGTATTGTGTTGTCCAAATTGCTACTTAGGGGCTCATACAGTGAGCGAATTATAAATATTGGTATGTTGAAGAACTACTACCTGTTTAGCCCAAGTAAAGCAGATTTTCCATTTTTGTTAGTGGGTTCT
Organism: Cucurbita maxima; assembly: GCF_002738345.1. Taxonomy (NCBI): domain Eukaryota; kingdom Viridiplantae; phylum Streptophyta; class Magnoliopsida; order Cucurbitales; family Cucurbitaceae; genus Cucurbita; species Cucurbita maxima. The sequence continues at coordinate 4,124,136 of NW_019272018.1, forward strand.
GTACATGTTTTTGGTGCAGTGTGGTGAGAACAGTGAGCAAAACAAAGATGGTTTGCTACCTCTATCAGTTATGGAAGAGAACAGGGTGGAGCTATTAGAATCTTCCCTTCCAGACATCAAGATTTTAGAAGAACAATATGAATGGTCCAACTTGTTCTATCACTGCCTCTGTGGGTGTCCTTTCCTGGCTTTCAGATCGATGACAATGACAGAAATGTTATCAGAACTGTTTCTTCCGTATGCCATTTCAGTGAGATTATTAGCAACAATTTGCGCCGGAGGTGTGTTATCGGTTGTCGACGACCTGCGGTGCCGCCTGAGAAGATGGCAAGCCACCTGCCCAACCTCTTCATTCGTCATTACATCCCAGAGCCCGTCGCTTGCCAGAATCACACATTCATCCTCATCACTCCTGGTCGTGAAACTAACTTCCGGGACTGGAATTATCCACGGCCGAAGATATCGATCCCCTGAACACCATCCATACACAGAAAGACAATGGTCAAGCTGAGAGGCAAATGTATGTAATTATACATCGACATGGAGGGGAAGGGAGGGGAGGCGGAAACCTATGGCTCTTGACATGGCAAGAACTCCAAGCACTCTAGCGCCCATCCAGTTTATGACTTTGCCTCCATCTCTCTCAATTCTCATCAGTTCGTCCTTTCTATCAGGCTGTAACACCATCAATAAAACAAATGCAGCAGCCCCCTTAATGATTTGATTTCTGTAAACTAGGAAAAATTATAATGGTTTGGAACAACTAGTGTGACCTTTTGATCGACTGTTAATGGAATCGCTTTATTCCGCTGGAAAAGAACCGCCCGAGAGTCGCCGCAATTGGAAACGATAATCTGGCAGTCAGATAGAAGGAGTACAACCGCCGTGGATCCGATCATGTCGGTCGCAACCGCCTCTGAAACAACCTCATTATCAGTCCTCTGGAAGCCATTAGAGAAGGCTACTTCCCATCTCTTCTGCCAATCATGGCCGTTGATCCCTTCTCTTCCCCACTCTTCTGCTATCACTTCATGCATTCGCTCCGCACAGAATTTGGCCACCTACAGTTCATATATATACGAATCCGCGCCGGAGGATGTCAGCTAATGATACCATATGCACTTCTGGAATCAATTATTCAAATATAACTTAGATCTAAAATTTCCAGCTCCCCAAGAATCCCAAAATCCTGCGTACAGATCTTGTACCTATCTCAAGATAAATCTTCTTTTGAGAAAAATAATATATATTTTTAAAACACGTCAGACGAAGACCCCTGTTTTCGTCATCCCCAAAATGATTATTACGTCATCGGAATATTAAATTCCATTGATCTCCCTGATTTCAACAACACGTGTCCTTACGTTAAATGGGAGCATCCAAAATTCTTTCCACTGAGGACCACTCATTGAGTGACATGTGCTGCCGCTTAGTAATAATAATATTAATAATCTAAAACTGGCTATGTGCAAATTAATTCTGGGAGGCTGTTTCTGGTAAAGATCAGCCGAAAATTAGCCCTAATTGGGATTTTAGGTGAGAAATGCAGCGCGGATGGAAATTTGAGAGGACGCACCTGAGAGCCGCCGTGACCATCGTAAACGGCGAAGAAATGAACGGGCGAGATCTCACCCGAGGTTCTGGAATCTGGAGCCGTACAACCTCCGACGTGGTTGCATCTTGAAGACATTAATCCCGGCTTCACCGCGATAGCGTCCTCCATCTCCATCCGCCGTCCAATAACCGACGTGAGCCCCCAGTGCAGTCCGCTTCTATTGTTCCTCCCCACGCACTTCCGCCTCCCTGCTTCCGACACCTTCATCGACTCGGTGCGAATAGAAGCAGGAATCTCGCCGGAACTGGAGGAGGTTCTGGAATCGTCGGTGCTGAGTATGGATAAACCAGAAAGAGAATCGGCTTGGTGGAGTTGGTGGTGGTCAGAATCGTCCATGGCTCCCTGTCGGTAGTCTCCCGGACGGAGAGAGAGCGAGAGAGAGAGAGGGAGGGAGAGAGAATGAAGGAAGAGCAAAGGGAGAGATAAAAAGGGCGAAGAAGAAAGGACAGCTATGATGTCGACACGTGTACACACATTTGGGGAAGGAAAGGCCATCAGGGATTGACTGTTTTTCCTTTTTCTTTTCGTCTTTACTCGAATCACTTTTCGCTTCGACCGCCACGTGTCCTTCTCTCATCCCATGTTGTTCAGTTCACGCCCTTGTTCTGGTCGACTAACCATGCTGACTCTTCATTGGATGATAAAAATCTTCTTTTGCTTTAAAATTCACAAAAGGAAACATTCACTGCAACGATTCTGACACGTTTTCAAGATCCAACGGCTGGAATTCTCTGAGGGTGGTTCACGTCGATGAGATTGGCAGCTGGCTGACTAAAAAGCCAGGATAATTAACTAGTTCTGCTAAGTGGGCCCCATTTGACGTCGCATCAACGTGTTCCTGTACTTTCATTTGTACAGTTCACACGGCGTTGTATCCATGTGATTGGTGGAAGGGTAACACGTGGAACATAGAAACTAACACATCAAATTCAATACGAAAACTTACTGCCTAGATATTATGAAAAGTTAAATTGTGAAAAGACTAAATTTATAATTTAATTATAATAAATTATAAAAAAATATCTCTAGATTATATAAAAAAAAGTATTTTTATTTTTTCAAAATTATTTGAGGTTAAATTAATCTAAGATGACCTAAAATATTTTAAGAATATTTTAGTTAAAAAAGATGGTTAATCGATAGGCGTATTTATTTATAAATATTCATAAATTTGAAGAAATCACATTATCAATATTTTTCAATGTCGGATTTATTTACGATAAAACATAAAAAAAAAGTTAATAAAATTAAAAAAAAAAAAATTATCTAACTTGTCACCGTACTAATATCAAACAAGATCATAACTGACGGAAATTTTAAAAAACACATATTTATTAGTAGAAGTTCATCAAAATGCTTATTTCATTAATAAAGAAGTTGACTTATGAAGCAAAAACATTATACCATTATAAGTAAAGATTTTGGGAGTTGTCTCTTAAGCACACACATGCTGCTCGAGATCTCATTACATTTATCGGTCGGTTTAGTAGACGGGGCTGTACATGCTGCTCTCAGCATACTTGACAAGATCTGCCGGGCGCGGGCGATGGGTTGCCAAGCCTGGCGAATAAGTAATTTATGTTATGGAAGAGTACTCAAAACTACATGAATAGTAACATATTCAAAGAAAATGTCTCACCAAGTTCATATGCCTTGGCAGCCACATTAGCTGCAATGTGTGCTGAGATCTTTCGGATGTTAGTGAAGGGTGGGTAGATCAACCCCTTGTCATAGTTCTCTTTGGAGACTTGGGCAGCCAATGCTTCCGCTAGTTTCACAAAGGTGAAATAAGATACAAGTCAGCTTGGTGAGCCTATTGTTACTATTGTAGATGTCTGTTGTTTCTAACTAGACAAGATTAGTTAAGAACTAAACAATCCTACTTACCGGCAGCCAGAAGCATGTCGTCATGTACACGAACTGCTCCGGAAATTAAAATACCTAAACCAAAGCCAGGGAATATGTAGGCATTGTTGGCCTGATATGAGATTTGACAAGCTCAATATGTCAGCTCTTGATATGGGACAACAGTGATGAAGAGTAACTCATCCAACATAATGACAAAAGTAGAAAAACCTGGCCAGGGACAAAGGTTTTCCCTTTGTATTTGAATGGATCGAAAGGACTTCCGCTAGCAAAGATTGCACGACCCTTCAATTTGCATATAGAAGCCAAGTAAATAGAGAGGTTCCAATGAAAAAGAGAGGAAAAACTTTGGCTTTAAAATGTCATGTGATATTACCTTGCTCCAAGTGTAAGCCTCTTCAGCAGTGCATTCAGATTGAGATGTTGGGTTGGAAAGAGCCATAATGAGAGGTTTCTGCACAATGGTACGACAAAAACAGTGTCAGTTTCTATCGGGGAATATGTTACAACAATCTAAGTCCACTGCTAACAGATATTGTTTCTTTGAGCTTTTTCTCAAAGTTTTTAAAATGTGTATACTTCGTTCTACTCCCCAACCGATGTGGGATCTCCTAATCCACCCTCCTTCAGGACCCAATGTCTTTGCTGACATTCGCTCCCTTCTCCAATCGATGTGGGTACCCCCAATTCACCCTCCTTCAGTGTCCAGCGTCCTTGCTAGCACACCACCTCATATCCACCACTTCGAGGCTTTGTCTCCTCGCTGGCACATCGCCTGATATCTGACTTTGGTACCAACTGTAACAGCTCAAGTCTTCTGTTAACAGATATTGTTATCTTTGGGTTTTTCCTCTCGGGCTTCCCCTCAAGGTTTTTAAAACGCGTCTGTTAGGGTGAGGTTTCCACATGCTTGTAAAGAATGTTTTATTCTCCTCCCCAACCGACGTGGGATCTCACAATTCTCAACCCTTCTCTTCATCTTAGGTCGACGGATCTTCTCCATTGAAAGTATTCTATGCGAAGTTCTTATTGCGTTTGCTGTTGAATCACCGATTCTTAGCATCTATCTAATTTGTATATTTGGTTAGGCATGAGTCGGTGAGGGAGAAGAAAGAACCTGGTTGATGGAGGACATAGCCTCCACCACTTCTTTCGTAAATGTTCTTCCAACTCCAGATGATCCAATCAAAACTGTTGGCTTAATTGCCTGAAATAGTGAGAAAAGGTGAGCAACAACAAAGGACTTAGAGATTAAGAGATGGTACACACCTTGACAGCACTTAATAGATCCTTAACAGGTTGATGCTCATGAGCCCATGGCTTCTTGAAGTGTGGAAGTGAATCCTTACGGGAGCGGACAATTAATCCCTACAACAACATCATTCTGTTTATGGTTGAAGCAAGAGAGCAATGGCATGAACACATAAAGAAATAATTATGCTTCTTCTGTCATAAGCTTCATTAAACTTTCTACCACCTTCGAGTCCACAAGCCAGATCTTCTTGCGGGTCTCCTCAATTGGAACATTTGTCTAAAACAACAAAAAACACAAGATGAATTATAAGAAACATAGGTTTATGCTTGGTTTAACTTGACAAGTACCTGTTTTGATACTTCATAAGCTATAAGCTCTGCAATACCAGTTCCTGCCTGCAGCCAGGCCAAAAAATATGTAAGAACATTTTGAACATGAATCTGAAGGAGTGGGAATGAAAGGATACTTGTAACCGTTTGAGCGGTACGCCCACCGCTGGCATATATTGTCCATTTTGGCTTGTTACATATACATATCGTCGTCAGCTTCATGGTTTTAAAACGCGTATATTAGGGGAGAGATTTCCACACCCTTATAAGAAATGTTTCGTTCCCCTCTCCAACCGATGTGGGATCTCACAATTCACCTCCCTAAGGAGCCAGCGTCCTTGTTGGCACATCGCCGGGTGTCTAGCTTTGATACCATTTGTAACAGCCTAAGGCCACCGTTAGTAGATATTATTCGTTTTGGCCCATTATGTATCGATGTCAGTCTCATGATTTTAAAATGTGTCTACTAGTGAGAGGTTTTCACACCCTTATAAGGAAATGCTATGCTCCCCACTCCAACCGATGTGGGATCTCATAATCCATCCCCCTTAGTGGCCAACATCCTTGTTGGCACACTGCCCCGATGTTTGGTTTTGATATCATTTGTAACAGCCCAAGTCTATTGCTAGGAGATATTGTCCGCTTTGGTCCGTTATATATTGTCATCAACCTCATGGTTTTAAAATGTGTCTACTAGGGAGAGGTTTCTACACCCTTATAAGGAATGCTTCGTTCCTCTCTCCAACCGACATGAGATCTCACAACACTATAGTAGCTCATTTACACAAAGGAATTTAGAAAAGTAGAGGGAGGAATGAAAGCATGGAAGGAGAGATCTTACTTCCCCAGCACCAAGGAACAAGAAAGTGTGATCAGCCAAGGTACCACCAATGAGTTTCAGAGCAGAAACAACTCCCGCAAGAACAACAGACGCTGTCCCCTGAAGAAACAAGAACAAGAGTATGGATAAGAAAAATTGACAACTTCCCAAATGATGAGTACCAAATTTCAGTACCTGAATATCATCATTGAAAACTGGATGATATGTGCGATACTTGGCCAGTAGCTCGAAAGCATTATGGTTGGCAAAATCCTCAAACTGAAAGTTTCAAATAGCCCCAGTAAGTACAGAAACAAATCAAATATATACCAAACATATTGTAACCTGAATAAGAACTTTTTCCCCATAATTCTGCTTAACAGCCATCATAAACTCATGTAGAAGGTCATAGTACTCCTGCATAGAACATAGGCATCCATATCAAATATACTTAAACCAGCCAAAAGCAACACAAAGACGCCTCCTGAACCTTTCCAGTTGCCCTTCTTTGTTTAAGCCCAATATAGAATTCATCATTCAACAGTTTCTCGTTGTTTGTCCCCACATCAATTGCAATAGGCAAACACTATCAAGAAAATGTGGTATTAGCTGAAATGAACAACATCGTGGTATTGCTTTACAAGTAAGATTCTTACTGCAGAAGGACGAACTCCTCCAAGTGCAGCGTATAAAGAAAGCTTCCCAACTGAAATTCCCATTCCCTAAAACATCCAATAAATTCATATCAAAATCAGTCAGTCTAGAATGAAAGTAGGTCTAATTCATCGGAGGATGTTTGCATAGAAATTACTTGACAACCAAGATCACCAAGACCCAAAATACGCTCGCCATCAGTCACGACTATTACTTGGATGCTCTTTTGGGGCCAATTCTTCAATACTTCAACGATCTTACCCCTGCATGACTCAATGTTACAAGGTTCACAGAGCCCTGAAAGTCATAAAAAGCGTACTTACTTCTCTTTCAAACTGATGTAAAGACCCTGAGGACGCCTGAAGATGCTTCCGTATTTTTGGCAAGCTTCACCAACTGTGGGAGTGTAGACAATAGGAAGCAGTTCTGTGACATTCTCAATTAGAAGTTTGTAAAAAAGCCTTTCATTTCTTTCCTGTACACCAAATTTCAAACTCCATTGAATCAAAATTGGCACGTATTTAGAAGAAAAACAAATGGTAGGTAAAGTCAGAACCTGAAGTTCAATCATGGCAATAAATTTTTGTAGTGGAAGTTGATATTGTCTAATGTTCTGCATCAACTTCTTCTCCTGGTATCACAAATGGAAAAGGTCATGAATAAGTACATCAAAGACATGACCACTAAAAACTCAAAATGGGACATCGGTGGCAACCTGAAGTTGTTGAGAAGCAACGGCAGGCGGCAAAAGCCCCCGTAAATGATGAGCATCTCTTTCCTTCTCTGTAAATGCCAACCCCTTGTTATGGCGGGGATCCCTCAGCAAGGAATAGCCACTGCATCAAACCAGATTGCAAAAAGAATCCATGTTTACATTTTAAGAGCAACGTTGTCCATTTTACCGAGAATATTAATATTTTAACAAAACCGTCTCCACAATAGTATGATATTGTCCATTTTGAGCATAAACTCTCATGACTTTGCTTTGGGCTTCTCAAAAGGCCTCATACCAATGGAGATAGTATTCCTCACTCCTGAATTTACATGATCTTCCATTAAATTGACCAACGTGGGACTCACTCTCAATAATTCTCAACACTAGCATGATTAGAATCAAGAGGAGGAATCAAAAGCTCCTAATGGTAATTCACTATCACAAATCCTTCCTTCGTGTAAGACTACTGTTAGTAGATATTGTCCACTTTAGTTCGTTACGTATCGTCGTCAACTTCACCATTTTAAAACGTGTCTATTAGGGAGAGGTGTCCACACCCTTATAAAGAAACGTGTCTATTAGGGAGAAGTGTCCACACCCTTATAAAGAATGCTTTGTTCCCCTTTCGACCGATGTGGGATCTCATAATCCACCCTCCTCTTGAGGGATAGCGTCTTCGCAAACACTATAATGTCTGGCTCTGATACCATTTGTAACTGTTACCATTTGTGACAGTCCAAGCTCACCATTAGCAAATATTGTCTGCTTCGGCCCATTACATATCACCGTCAGCCTCACAATTTTAAAACGTGTCTGCTAGGGAGAGGTTTTCACACCCATAGAAGAATTGTTTCATTCCCCTCCCAACTAATGTGGGATCTCACAATCCACCCCTCTTGGGAGCCCAACGTCCTCGCTGGCACACCGCTCGGTGTCTAACTCTGATACCATTTGTAACAACCCAAGCCTACCGCTAGTAGATATTGTCAGCTTTGGCCCATTACATATCGCCGTCAACCTCACAGTTTTAAAACGTATCTACTATGGAGCGGTTTCCACACCCTTGTAAGGAATGTTTTCGGGCCTAGCATCCTCGCTAGCACACGGCCCAAAACCTACCTTTGATACCATTTTTAACAGTCCGAGGACACCACTAGCAGATATTGTCCGTTTTGGCAGCCCATTACGTAACGTCGTCAACCTCATAGTTTTAAAACGCGTATGTCAGATTTCCACACCCTTATAAGAAATGGTTCATTCCCTCTCCAACCAACGAGGAATCTCCCACGTCACCATAAAAGTAAGTTTGTTCCAATAAGTTGGGATTATGTTACATACAACGATGAACCGAGAGTGTTAAGTAATCAGTCAAACCACAAGCCAGTATACCAAACCCAAACATCCAAGAAAGTTGGATATACCTGGCAACTGATGAAGTCCTTGGAGTGACGAGCTGCTTCTCCGTAGCACGGTGTTCTCCATTGATGTCCTGAACGCCATCACCTATCTCCTTCAAAGTGCTCTTCATCACTCAACTCAAATTGGAAGCACCCCACGCAAAGAGAGTGGCAGAAGGAAGAAGCAAGAAACAAAATCTGCCCAGAAATGAATAAATTACGAAGTGGGCAAACATAATTTATCCACCAACAGTTTTGTAAGTTTAAATATGCACAAGAAATAATCCAATCTAACTATAGATAGTGTAAATAAAGTCAAAAGTTTGATCTTTTATTCCTACAACATTGTTAAAACACTCGAATCATCTTTATCCTCTCTAAAGATAGCACGTTTTATTCTAAGTTCTTCAACTCCAAGTAAACAAGATATATATAATTTAACAATACCCAATGCAATTAGAAAAAAGTACATTGAGCTTATTTTCAAATTTGATTTTCACCCATTTTAGTACTTCAAAATGGGCTAAACGCTATTTTCATATCATATCATTTTCTTTTATCTTAATATATCTATTCAACTCTACTCTAAAATTTATTAAACTATTAAATTAAATAAAATCGATACTACTAACTTGTGAAGTATTTGACTCTTAAACTAAAAGATTGTTCTTTAGAGAGATTAGATTCAAGACCATCGGTGTATAATTTAATCCTTATGAGTATTAATCTAGTTGATTCCTAACGATCTATCCATAAATAAATAAATTTGATTCCTAACACTTTATTCTCAAGTTGAATGGAATATTATAAAATTACATTATTCTCTGCATAATTCAATTAAAAAACAAAAAAAAAAATATAAATTAATTAGGTTCTCGAGTTCTATAGTTAAAAAGTAAAAAGTGCCAACACTTATCTAAATTTAGGGTTGAATTCAATAAAATTGAAAGTTTATGTTAGAAATTGATATGTTCTATCAAATATTGGTAGACGCCTTCTTTTTCAACTTTAACCGGATCATCTAAGAAAAAAAAAAGTCAACCTAGCTTAAAAGTTGTCCCTCTTTAATTTTTTTTTTTTTAAAAAAAAGTTTCGATGCTCCATTCCAAAAAAATAATAATTAAATAACTCGACCAGGAAATACTTACAAATGATTTTATTCTTCAAAATTAAAAGTTCTCCATGTTAAAATGAAGCTTCCAAAGGATAGGCTTAAGGTTAAAATCACTCGCATAGTTTAAAATCATTTAACAGTTTAAGCATATGATTCCATCTATGCCAAAAAAATTATAACATATTGTAAGAATATTATCTTTTTATATATAGATTTAAATGATTTATTTATAAGTTTTTTTAGTTTTTTTTTTTTTTTCTTTTCAAAAATTAATTTAGCCCGTATAAAAAACAATATTCAACGACATATTATAGTTTGACTTCCATAATATAGATGGAGACACTACTTAAAAATTGAACTTAAAAAGAAAAATAAAAGAAAATAAAATAATAGAGGCACGTGGATGACAGCTGGATGCAGAGGTGGAGTATTAAATTGGGATTTTTTTGAAAATAAATTTTTAATTTTGTATCTATTAAATTGTTAAATTTTGTATTTTATATTTGATAAAAAAATTTAATTGACATTTTTTAAAATTTATGAATCTTTAGATATAAAATTTATAATATATTTGTAAATTATAAGTTTAAAACCCTATTAAATAGTCTAAGTATCTATTTAGAGATTAAACTTGTAGTTTAAGTTATAGTTTAACTACAAATCCCAATCAAGATTTAAATATTTTAATATGATCCCTAATATTTACGTTATTTTACATCTCGGTGAATGTATAATTAATTATGGTCATAATATTATTAACTAAGATGAACAAAAAATCTGACGCATAACTGAAGGGAGGCAAAGAAAGCTGTTTTCAGAATGTTTTCTGGCACAGAGGTTGAAGAGAGCCGAACCTGCAACTCTCCATGCAAAGCTGCAATAGCGCACACACCCATGGCTCATCGCATACTCATATGTAACGTGATATATTGCAAGAGCTTCCTTGTATACCTCCTCCATCCACCTCGGGCTGCCCTCCAGCTCTTCCGCACCGTACAATATCTGAAGCTAATAACAATTAATGAGTAGCAATTCAACAAGAAGGTGTTGATCACTGGATTTTGAAGTTACCTCTTTGTACTTTTTAATGGTGGCTTCAGCAGCTACGTTTTTGGCATCAGGATCGAGCTGCAAGGCGTCCCTCATCTCTTTTCTATACATCTCATACTGAAACTTCCACTTCATCAGGGTATCATCAGCCACTTCATCTTCAAAGCAAGGAAGTTTTTGAACCTCTGAGGATTGTAGAGCCGATGTGATGCATTAGGAGCCTTAAACAGAGTTTGTTCAGTGAACAAAAACATGGTAATTATGACAGTGAAAAACTCACCAATGTTTGGCGATTCTTCTTGAAACATGTTAACAGTATCAAAAATTTGTCCTAGAATTGATGTTGAGGTATATGATTTTTTTCCCCTTTCCATGAAATGAGGGAACGTTCCTGCCTTCAGGTGTTTTGGAACTTCAATCTATCAAAAGGGAAGAAAAATCCACATGAAAGCCCTTGATTCAAAAGCATCATTCTAACCATGTTCAGCACATCAACTGTCAAAAAATGCGGAATATTAAACTGTCATCACTCCAAGAGGACATTAGAATTAGAATGTCTTCTCTTATGCTAGAAATATATATAGGTAATACTCCAAGTCCACGGCTAGCCGATATTGTCTTCTTTGGCCCGTTACGTATCGCGTTCGGCCTCACGGTTTTTTAAAACGCGTCTACTATGGAGAGGGTCTAGCCCTACTCCGACTAGTGCCTCGCACCGTCTGGTGATTGGCTCTAATACCATTTGTAACAGCCTAAACCCACTGCTTTGGCCCATTACGCATCGCCATCAGCCTTACGATTTTAAAACGTGCCTACTAGGGAGAGGTTTCCACACCCTTATAAGTAATGCTTTGTTCCTCTCTCTCCAACCAATGTGAGATCTCACAATCCACCCTCCTTGGGGGCACAACGTCTACGCTAGCACACCGCCCAGTGTCTGGCTTTGATACCATCTTATACCTTTCATCTAGATGAAGACCCTATTGTTTTTTTATCATTTCATAGGATGATAAGAAAGCTCTACATTGAAAAGGGAAGTTTTTGTTTGAGAAATAAGCTATCACCATGATGGATCTCCACCTAGCTATTGTCTGTGTAATAAATAATTCCAAATCCCTCACTGGATCCAAGAAACACAAAGGAGAACATAAATAGTATAACAATTTCATGAAGAGACAGAGTATCATTAACAGAACTGACCTCTTTCCCGCCTTTTTTAGGTGCATCTAAAGCATCATAATATATATTGATCAACTGGAGAATCTTTGCCCTTAAACGATTTCTTTCTTCTTTACAGTCTTCACCCAGCATAAGTAGTTGATCCATCAATGCTACCCAGTTATCAGCTGCAACACTCTTTGCATAACTGAACGTACCACAGAATAACCCCAATTTTCCATCAGTAAACATAATTGATGGGAAACTTCACCGCACTCAAATCTTAAAAAGTAAAAACCACATGGATAGATACACTCCATCACATACCTTGGCTGAAACCGAGCTGTCAAGAATAATTTAAATAGCTCCTCCTCTAGATCCTCCGCAGAAAATTCATTTGACTTTATATTAGTTATTACTTCCATTGAAGGACTTGGCCTCCAAGGTTTACCTGGTCTGAAATACTCTAACAACTGAAATAATTCCAAAAATAAGAACATAGAAGAGGTATGCGGTGACTCTATTATATTGATTGAATTTTTTTCCAAAATTTATAGTGTGAAGTCATAATTTCAGAAAACAACTTATGGTGCGTGCAAACAACTTAGTGTGAGGTTTAATGTGCCTTAACCTGAGAATTTCTGGAAACCCAGTACATATCACCATCAAAATCACCACCAGCTATTTCATCAGCTACTGAACGGGGACCCTTACAAGAGAAGAATATACCATATTTTGCATTTCCCACCACAGGTACCAAGTCCTCCACATATTTAGCCGTTAAAACATGGATATCACCAAAATGTAATCCAGGATTGCGATAGACAAGAACCTTCCCATTGATTTGACCATTCTCACTAGTTGGACGGGGAACACAGAACATGTCGATACTTAATACACGAACGAAAAGAAAATAACAAAACAAAAGCAGGGATTTCAAGTAACAGAAGTAAATTATCAGTTATAATTCTATCATATTTATCAGATGTTTGTCAATCAATTGAAAAACATTAAAGATAATATGATATGTTTGTATAAAAAGAATTAAGATAATATACATTTTGCTTATCTTATCTTCATTCAATTTCTCATCCCCAGCAATAAAGCCAAATAGTTGGTGAATGTATTATAATGCTTACACTAAATGCTTCCATACAATCAAGTAAAACTAATTGAAATCTCATGCATGTAATACATACAGGATAACGCAGACTTCATTGCTCTCAAGAGTACAGGTGGGGTCGGCTGTCCCCATTAAATAGTAACAATCAGGCACGTGAAGCCTTCCGCTTCTCAAGCTCTTTTTCTCCTCCCTCAGAAGCATAGACAACCGATATTGCAAATATGATTCATCAAGAGGAATTCCAGATAAAATCATTCTTGCAACTAGAAAGTCATCCATATCACCGTTGTTAATGGAAACTGCAAGAGAGCCACCGAGAGAGAAACAAAAAATATGTAACAGTACTTTGAAAGAGAAGAAAAGAAAACAGCTCAAAAGGCGTAATACCTCTTAAAGCTGCACGCTTACTAGAAAAAAGACCCTGAACATCTCTCAAAGCATCCACAAGGATATTCATGAAATACTCTCTTGGGACACCTCCATAATTTAAGAGTGCTATTAAGTTTCTTGAAATATATGCCCTCTTTGGTGGATTACTGAGAAATCATTAGAGAAACGAAACTGCCATTGTTCAGAAAAAGGTAAATACAAGTGAAAAGCCATTGCAGGGAAAATTGCAATAAAACCTTTAAAGAGCTTAGCAACCACCGTTGCTTGTTGTTATCCCAACATATAGTTATGAAGAAAAAAAAAAATTGCCAAATTTTAATTCTTTGAAGGCCTCATCAATTGCATTTTCTTAATGATGAACAAGCATAAGTTTCTTATTTCCAATGGTACAAGCAAAGCCATGAGAGCCATGCCCTTAACTTCCCCATGTCAATAAAATCCTCAAATGTCGAACAAAGAAGTTGTGAGCCTCGAAGGTGTACTCAAAAGATGACTCAAGTGTCAAACAAAGGGTGTACTTTATTCAAGTGCCCTAGAGAAAAGAATTGAGTCTCGATTAAGGGGAGGTTGTTCTAGGGATCCATAGGCCTCCGGAGAGGCTCTATGGTGTACTTAGTTCGAGTGGAGGATGGTTGAGGATTGTTGGGAGGGATTCCCACATTAGCTAATTAAGGGGATGATCATGGGTTTATAAGTAAGAAATATATCTCCATTGTACGAGGCCTTTTGGGAAAACCAAAAGCAAAGCCATGAGAGTTTATACTCAAAGTGGATAATATCATACCATTGTGGAGGGTCATGGTTCCTAACACTATGCAGTAACGGTGCAAAGGAATATATATAAACCCTATCATATGCCCAATGGGAAAGAAATTGACGTTGAACTCCAAAACCATGGCAAAAGAACACAAAAAAGAACATTGGGAAAAAAAAAATCAAATGTAGGATACCTGGTTCCTACCACCTCCAGTGAGTTCTCTGTTTCAGCATTTTCAAGATTTGGATCTTTTTCAACTTTGATCATAGAATTGCGAATTTGAATTGTTCTAGAAGGAAGCTGCAATTTTAAGTTAACAAATTATAACATACAACAGTAGATTAATGATAGCAGAGACATACGAAAATTACATCTATACTGAAGGGACATTTTGAATTGCGTTGAACTAATAAAATCGTATCGTACTCAGATTTCATGTCATGATAACTCTGGATAGAGGAGCTGGAAAATCCAGTCTAAGACTAGCAAAGACAACTATTAAATATATACATGAAGGCCCTTCTCTTTATTTGTGAGACTAAAATGAAAAATGGTTCCAAATAGAAGATACTGATGTTTAAGTGCAAAATGAAGACATCCGGAAAATCAATACTCGTTGGTAAACAGCTATCCACAAACTGATTCACTTAACCAACGCATGACTCAACTGTTGTATGTCCTACTATATTCAGCTTCAAGAAGTATATACATCTATTCAGGTTCAACAAGTATCATCCATATTTTCTCAAAAAATAAAGAAAAAACAAAAATTAATGTCCTCCAAACAGAGTAGCCACCTTTCTCAACCCAAATTACTAGGAATGAGTATAATGATAGAATACCACAGTAGATTTTCTTGATGGAAACACCAATTATATATGATCCAATATATTTAAAAATCCAAGCCATCAACATTTTCATGGATATCGTCCTTTTACTCCTGGAAAATGATCTGGAATAGAAAATGAATAAACTTTGGATGTCAGCTGTTGTATTTTATGATATTACATAAAAGTAACAGTGAATATGATATTAGAATTCAAAGCATCATATTCACTTCTTCTGGGCACTGAAATGGATTATCATACTAGATGGAGAAGTTTTAGAACAATCAAGAAGACAATATGTATGAGGTCAATAACCTGTAGCTCATAATTACGGAGTAATCATTACTGTAAACCCAGGAGCAAGATGGATGCCAAAAAACATATAACTTATGGTCCTCTTCTTAGACTACAAAGTATACCTGTTTATTCACTAGAAATGTTCCTTTAACAGCAAGACCGTTGTAAAAAAGTCGGAACTGAATCAACAAAGGCTTCCAATGGAAAGAGAATTAAATAAAAGTCAGTGTTTACATAAAACAAAGAAGTAACTCCACATAATCAATAGAAACTCGAAGGGATAAAGTTTAGATACACATACTGGTTCTCGAAGTTCAAGCCCAGGCAGTATTACTTGCGAAGTCTTATTCTGAAATACTTCAAAGGCAGGAATTCTCTATTATATGAATGTCAGACAGCATGCACAATAAACATCAAACAAATTTACATGTTTTAGAATAATATAACCAGTCAAATATGTGAGAAGGAAAAAAAAAAAAAAAACAATCATACAAAGAAGAAAAGGTAGCAGGAGATGACGAAGTTCCAAGAAACCAACGGATATCAAACCCTAGAACAAGACTTAACAATATGGATTTTCTCACCTTCACGGCAAAGATTTAAATCATGCATTGTAAATTCTGGTATTTTTTCCCCTAATGTTTATTAACATGAAATCACAAACCTTAAGATCAGCATCATGCTTTGCCTGCCCTTTAAATACATTCATAGGGCACTCCAAAGCTAAGTCCTCCGATATAAATCCCGTCCCGTCTGTATGTATAAGTGGCTTTCCATCTCTATACATGACATTACCATTGACATCCTGCAGCTTGGAATAAACCAAAATAAGTAGCTATAAATATAATGTGCAGCAAAAAAGTCAACTAAAACTACGAGAAGGATGGTGTAGGAGGGATTTTCATTTTTCAATTGTATCCCCTTCCCCTCCACCACAAGGCTGCAGTAATAGTGGTGGAACACCGTACTTTGCAAGGTATATCCGTGATTCTTTGAACATTTACTGAAGATAAATCAATTTTGAGTTTTATCGTCTTCGACAGAATGAGTGAAAACCTACATAACAGAACGGTCAGGACAATGGCATAGAAGTTGCTAGGTTAAATAAATGCATTCTCTATCACCAGCATACCTAGCCATGTAGCTTGCGACACTAGACACCGTGTGTGGATGCATGAAAAGACTCCTAGCTTCAAAAATTGTTCTATTAGATAATTTATAAGGTTGAAGCTTATCAAAGTATGCCGCTGACTCCATTCTGACAAAATAGCACTTCACTGCTGATGTGGTTGGATTCTTCTTTTTTTCCTCCTTGCCACCATCTTTGAAAACTATTCGATATACATACAAAACAATAGTGAGAACAAAAATTGCCCATTATGTATAGACAATATAAGCATAAGAAAATGAATAAAAAGTTCAGTTATCGCAAAAAAAATTAGTTTAAAACTTGAATCTTAATCATTTGTCTAAATAGAGTATCATAGCACTAAAATACTATACAAGCCATGAGAAGATAGAATAGTCGAAAGACAACAATATCAAAGACGTTGGACCGTTCAACTAATGTAATGAGGTGATTACACGTATGATGAATTTTGGATGACAATTTATGTTAAGGAGAGCATAACTATGCATTTGCACAAAAGTAAGAGAAAAAAAAAAACTTGAGGTGCTTAAAAATTGAACAGAATTCAATACTGAAACAACATGTGCCTACCCAGGTATGAACTAGCATGAGTAATAAAAAGAAAGAAATGACAAACAGAAAAAGAATTATTAGAAACAATTTTATTGATGTGTGAACTTCCAGGGGGTAAGAGCCCCAATCCATGAGACAAACAGCCAACTTTAAAATAATGGACACTAACTTTAAGCTAGGAGAACAAGAATCTTCTCTTTTTTTTTTTTTTTTTTTTTGGTGGGGAACGGGAGGTGACAGCAGAAACAAGCACCACTACTGAATTCATAAAAAAGGCATCATAAAAGACTCACCAAAAAACTGATATCGACGCAATCCAAGAAGAATGCCATCTCTAGCAATCTTTTTATAAGCATAAAATGATCCACCAGGATGGCTTATTGAACATCTATCAGAGACGTCTTCAGCAAACTTGACCATCAGAACATTGTCATCGCCTAAAACCCTTTGCAGATGAGTTTTTGTATGGTTCAAAAATGGACCCTGAACAAAGATCCCATGTAGTGACACTGCAACTCAGAAACTTCTTCAACAATACTGTAACAATCCTCACTTGTGGGCTTAAAAATTCACAAAGGTCCACCAAGTAGCTATCAATATTAATTAAGGAGGAAATGACATTATAGGAGTTTTGAAATACAAGATCTATTTTGATACTAAGTTAAATCACTGTTGAACTCAAAAGCTTAAGCTTATCATCTATTTGAAAGACCCTAAAAAGAATGTTAACAACGTTTAAATACTGCTGGCATACACTAACCTTGAAACTATAACTCCCATCCAATGCAACATAACAGTGGTAGATGTGTGTTTTCCTACGATCCCAATCAACATACTGCAACAGAAAGAGAGAAGAGAAAGTGTGTACATAAGAAAGAAAAATGTCACCCTCATAGAAATTTGAAAATAGTCCATTGATCTATTAGCATCAACTTGAGTATCTTCAGTGCTTAAGCTAAAAACACCTCCATGATTTAGGGAGACGCTGTTTTGGCATAAAAGCAAATAACCCTACAGCATTTAGAGATGCTAATCAAATTTACCACTCGTCTGTCTTCCTTATTAACGTATTTTTCACCAAATGCTTTCCAAACTTCAGACTCAAATTTCTCCATCGCCAACTGGCTCAGACTTTGAATTTGGTCTGCTGTTGTGACTCTTTCTAAGCTTTCTCTGCATTGATAAAAGGGATGGAACCACTTCGATTTCAGCATAATGTACATAAAGCTATAAACTAACACGACAATAAAAATATAAATGCGAGGAAGTGTTTACCCTCCAATATAACTCAATATCAAAAACGCCCTTCTAAACTCAAGCTCACCCAAAGCCACAAATTGTGGAATCTGTACCCTATCTGAAACCGACGATGAATAGATTGCAGATTTGTCTGGTGTTGACGGCTCAAACTTTGTTTTCTCAGCAGTTCCTAATCCATAAAATGTTTTAACGTCGACCCTCAAAGCATAAAAGTACGTGCAGAAGAATACTTATTTCGGAAAAGCCAAACAGTGAAGACAAAGAACCTTGTGGGCTATAAACGCGACAAGATGAAAGACTCTGATACAGAGAAGCGGAGCAAGTCGAAGGACTGTGAAGCTGAGAAACACAGCCGGTGGAAGATGGACTCGAATGCGGAGAAAAAACGGCAACCATCTTGTTCTGAGGTGAAATGCAAGGATCATTACGAACCATATGCATGATGAAACCGCTAAGGTTCCTAATAGAGCAGGAGGAGATTTTGCGGAGAGAATCAAGAGCCATTTCTTCTCCTAAAGAAGCTAACGCCCGTCGCGCTTTGGCATCAGGCGGTGGCTGATTCTGTTGCACACAGATTTGGAGAAGAAACTGCTCGACGGACGGCGGAAGAGGCACTTCGTGTAAATGATCCGCCATCAGAACAATGCAGGCTTCCTTCTCGACGGAGAGCGGTGGCAGTGATGATCAGTATGCATCCGAAAACCCCACCGTTAGGTAGGTCCGTTGACACGACCGTTCAAACTCATTTACTTACCATTGTCAACGTCAAGTCAATCAAAGCTTATAAAAATATTCACTTCGATATATACAAAGTTTCATCAAATTTTAACCACACTTTTCACAATAAAGAGGCAATTTACACAAAATTTATAAATTTTATTGACTAAATTGCTATAAATTTAAAAATTAAAGGACTAATTCGTCATTTTCACACCCGAATATTTTATTCTCTATAATTTTAATTATCAATGTAATAAAAATTAAATGTCACTTTTTTTTAGTCAACTAGCGGTCAAATTCATATATGTAGTATCCAATAAATTTATATCCATTTAATGAAAACTACAATTATAAATAAACTTTAAAAAGCGTTGTATTTTTTAATTTAAGAAATGTTTGTTCATTAATTTAAAAATAATAATAATAATAAATAATCAAAAGTGGTGTTGAGTGCTTGTCTATTAGTTTTTTTTTTTTTTTTTTTTTTTTTTTTTTTTTTCTACTTTT
>NW_019272018.1:4143696-4192331 GCF_002738345.1 Cucurbita maxima
TTTTTAAAATGGCGAAATTACCCCTTGCACTAAAAAACATAGTGTTTAAAGTAACATAAAAATCATTTTCAAATGTAGAACAAAATTTCAAAATAGTTTGTTATCAACTCCTTTTACTAAAGTGCCCTTGTAATTAAAGTAACAAAAAAACCGAATTAAATTTAAAACAGAAAAAGTTATATTCATTTTTATTTTTAAAAAATTAAATTTATAAATATTATCTACCCTTTTCTTTTCTTACATATATTATGAAAACCGAATCAACCGTAACTAAAAAAACTAAATTTATCAAATACAACCATAAATAATTTGCAGTTTCTTTGTATAAATTTTTACCATTTAATATTACAACCTAAATATATGTTGAAAATATATTTATATTAAATAGGACAGGAACGAGGTTCTGGAGGGAAATTGGGTAGGATAGAAACGGAAAATATAATCTCGTATTCGGTCTCATTTATCTAACAGAGAAAAGATGTTCGCCACCCACTTCTCCATTTTCCATCTAAACAGAAAATCTCGTCTCCGTTTAGGATAAATCCTCGCTAATAAAATGGATGGAGTTTCACTTTGGAAAGAGGGACATTGAGAAAATGGGATCTGAAAGTCCAATAATTGGATCACACACACCCAACACCAAATCAACCCCAAAAATCCCCACAAAACTTTCCAACACACTAACAAATTTCAAATAAAACAAGCACTCTCTTGAGAAAAGCCTCCAAAGTAGCCCACTTTTGCTTCTTTTTTTAATTGCCACATATTTTATCTTTTCCTTTCCCTTCAGATAACACTTCCTACGACAAAATCAGCCAGAAATTGCAATATTATTTGTCTAAATAAACCAAACACCCCCACCAATATATAATATAATATGTACATTTTTTTCAAACTTGTATAAAGTTTTTGGCTTTGTGCACAACCTAAATCAAAGTGCAAGTGCTCGCTTTTCTCGACAATGATATTAAATTTGGTATCTTTAAGGCAAAGTTTTATTATATTTAATTATATTATAAAGGGTTAGAGATAAACCCCGTTAGATGCAGATATTATAAGGTTTAGGTTATTAAGTAAAGTTTATGTTTCAAAAACTTAAACCCATCAATTTTTTAATAAACAACACGGTAACATTTGGAATAAAAAGTTGATCTCTGTGGAAAAGATTGAGCCAATTTCTTGTTCCACAAGCAACTAATAAGAAAAAAGAAACATACGTGTCGACTAGTGAGTCTAAATAAAAAAAGTGTAATCTCATATAAAAAAATAAATCAATAAATTCAAACATTATACTCGTAAATTATAGTATATTTCCCATAAATCATAGTTATTTATCTTAAGAATCCCAAAAAAAATATGTCCACGTCAACTTCTTTACTAATTATCTTTACGTACCCATTAAGTTTATCGTGCACCAATTATTTTTGTATTTTCAATCTTCAATCATTTAACATTGCCATTATAAGGTATAACTATATATTCAATCATTCTTGACAATTGAAATATATATATATATATATATAACTAAAAAATATTTGATGTATGTTGACATTCTTATATTATAAGATATTATTTAATACCAATAAGATAGGAAGGCTCGAAATGGATAATATGTTAATCATAAAGTACGAACCGTAAAAGATAATAATGCAATGTCTGTTCACCGCTCTTCTAAGTCAAAGACCCATATAAAAATATCTCGATAACACTTGAATTAAGTACCAATTAATGCGAGTAAATAAAAAAAAAAAAAAAAACTATTTACCCTACTAACTTTATGAAAAGAAGAGACATTATTCACATTCACATGACCCACAGACATCTTTTTTTTTTTTTTTTCCTTAACACCCCTTTACTTTAGTTTCAATTTCAATGAAAAATCAAATTGTTCTTTATTAAGCTTGGCTCACACAAAAGATTATTCCTTAAATACACTAATTAAAGACAATAATCAACAATTTTATAATTCAAAATTGCGCTTGGGCTTTAAAATATCATATATTAAAATTTAAAAAAAAAGAAAGAAGAAGATTACAAAAGCCCATTGATCCCGGCGTATCCATTCACCGGTTATAATACATTACAATTTTTTTTTTTTTTTTTTTTTATGTGAAGTACGATGGTTGATATCTGTACTTGGTCGCTGTTGTGGTATACAAAGTGAAGACGACATGTCGTTCACTCAAAAAGCATTTGCGGAAAACCGACAAACTTCTTCTATACAGCTCCAAAATATGGATAGGTTACCCAAAACGATTCGTTTTAATTTCATCGGCCCCACATATCGTGGTACGGCGACGGAGATTCCATACCCGGCGTGATCCTCTGCTGTTTCAGGTTACTGTAAAACCGTTTGATAAACGCCTCTGCCGCTTCGTCCACCTTGTGGTCCCCGTCATCCTTCACCGGAAACGGCGAGTCTGTTACTCTAACCGTCGGATTCTTTCCAAACTTCACCATCGGCGACGCCACATCCGCTGCCGCTGCCTCGCTGTTTAACATCTGTAGTACTCGTTTCACGGCGCCGACGGTGGTTACATCGTTGTATCGATGGCGGTTCTTGCCACCACGCTTTCCGTAGATCTGCAGCGCTGGAAAAGCAGGGCTGTTACTGCAACTGAACTCGTAGTCCTGTGGAGCAATGGCGATGGAGTTAGCTATATCGGTGGTGGTGTGGCTGCTGAGAGTACCGGAGCTCTGGTGGAGATGCATCAGATTGAGCATAGCCTTTCCGGCGAGCTTGCCTCTCTTCATCATCAAATTAAGATCGGACATTATGATTCGGCCTTTTGATAACTCCTTTCGCAGCATCAACGCGATTGCTCGAACCATATTCCAGAATTTCTTCGCCGCCATAGCTTGTCTTCGCTGGATTTCCATTAACCGATCTGTACTGTAAGTTTTGCCGGTAGAGAGAGAGAGAGAGATCAGAGAGAATTTTGTTTGCTTGTTTTCAGGGTTTTCTGATTTCGGCGTGGAGAAGGGGGAAGGGGGAGATGGCATTTATATAGAAACGAAATAATTAATTAGGAATTTAATTATTGATTAGTTAACTACGATTTAGCAGGAGACTTAAATAAAAACCCCACGAATGAAGAAACGCGCGTGAGAAGAAGGAACGTTAAAAGGTCCAATTTTAGTAATGAATAAAAGTGGGAGTGGATGACACGCGCCATGGATGAGGAGATTATTTTAACTTTTCCTTTTTCTTTTTGATTAGGGAAATTCCTATGTAGTTGGAATTTGTGGGTGAAATGACGAAAATATCCCTGAAATAGGAATTGAATTACTTAAGCTACCAACTGGTCGTGTTGATTAAGATATCATTAGCAACAAACACAAAACCTCGCCGCCAGTTTAACTGTGTATTAAGCTTTTAATTGCATATATTTTAAAATCTTTATATTTTAATTCAATTGTCACAGTAATCCCATAATTTTATAGAATAAAAATATAGAAGCCATTTTGTGGTTTCTTTCATGCCAAGTCTTCCTGATTGGCGGGCCGATCGGACAACCCTAGCACACCTGGTCCTCTAGATAACCTCCACGTGGCTTCTTCTTTTACTCACTTTTTTACCACCTTTATTTTTTTATGAACAGAGAATTTTGATACTTTCTGTTCCTGGTCCCGGTCCCTGCTGGAAAGTAATTATTGTACAGTTAGTTTAGTAATTATTGCACGACTAGTTTAATAATTTAATAGATAAGATACTAATTAGTATAATAGTTCAATCTCCAAGATCCCGTGAGAAACCGACATCAACTAGCCAATTGATCAGAGATTGCAGAAGAGAAATTTCTCAGGAGTATTATACCAACAAACGGGTGAATCAAATATATTGCCAGGCTAATGGGGCACATTTTTGCACCCTTGGCTCACATAGTTTACCTCTGTTAGTATGTGAACTCACCTACAAAACTGAGGTTCTACCAGAGCTAGATTGATCGGCCCATTTGATCGGTGCACCACAACCTCTCGATGATGCTTGTATAGTTAATTCGTTTTCTGGGGCCAAGCAAATTCCGTGCCTTTTAAGTTACACCGTATTCCTCATTGTCTCGTTTCCCCCTTTAGAAGAGATTTCTCATAAGTTGTCTTCTATTTCATCAGGTACAAGCAACTTCTCGATGGCAGCCTATTAAACAATAGAGGTCAGAACACTAGTTAGTATTTAAAAATGCTAGTTCAATTTAAAATTTCAGAGAACAAGTGGTGTGTGAAAATCTGAGGATAGAAACAAGATGAGTAAGCAAGCAGAACACCTTAATGGTAGCTACATCTGCGGCAGATGGTTTCAAGTCCAAGGCAATGCCGAAATGAAGCATTGCTTTATCATGCATGTACCGTCTTTTGTAGATATTGCCCATCAAAGCATACACACTGCTTTCTCGTGGGGCATACTCTTTTAGCTCCTCTAGAACTTGTAAAGCTTCATCGAAACGTTCAAGGCTTACAAGTATGTTAGCTTTCTGATACATCGGAAGTGGGTTTTTCTTATCTGCAAGGATGGCTTTCTCCATCATCATCATAGCATCTTCACTCCTCTGAAACATAATTGAACAATAGGGTAGGTAATTTACATAAATCATCCGTCATTAAGCAACCATATTACTCCTGAATATGACAAATAGACAAACCTGCAACGCATGCAAAGATGTACCAAGATATGACATTACAACAGAAGATCGAGGATTTATTTGGAAAGCCATTCGGAAGTGATGCTCAGAGAACTCCAACTTCTCTTGTTTAAGATATATCATCCCAAGTCCATACCAGGAGTTATAATGTCTAGAATCTACTCGTAGTGCACTCTGGTAGCTCTTGATTCCGTTCTCAAAATCTTCCAGGGCCACATATCTGAGTTAAGATTATGATTTGCCAATAACAAATAAGTAGCTGGAATAACATGACCACCAAATGCAGTAGAGAAAAACTCCACTTCCTAGTCCATTGAATGACACAAAAGGGTAATGTACATACTCATGTCCACAGAGGGTATGTGCGTACGCAAATCTTGGATTCAGTTGAACAGCACGCTGGAAATTTTTTAACGCAGTTTCATGGTCCTTCTGCAAGCTATAGCAATTTCCCATGGCACACCTGCATTTCCACATAGGAGATAAAACTATATATACCTACTTGGAAGATAAAATGGAAGCAGTGTAAAAAATTGGCCAATGACCTCCCCCTAAGGGAGCCAATGGGAATTTTAAATTAGATGGATAGGGTCTGATCACCAAAAAGCTACAAAAATCGAGGATGGAATGTAGAGAATGTATGACAGGAATTGGCATATCTACCAAGATTGAGGAGCTAAGCGGTCAGTTGATATCAATTCCTGAGCCAGGTAGCTTAGTTTCATGTCTTCCTTCAAATGCTGCAAACAGATTAAGAGAAATTTAGGGAAGCAAACGCTCTCTCTATGCAGGGAAAGGGGAAAGAAGTTCTGGAGCTACAAGCAATAAGCATAGAACATTATGTGTGTGTGTGTGTTCTATTTTTCTGACTTGAAGGGTGAATTAGAGGAACAAAATATCAAATGTTCAAGTGCAGATAAAATAATTGGAAAAGAGACCAATATGCTTAAAATATTACTATACAAAAAACAAGATCAGCAAACATAAATTCCCCAGTTTGTGTCCAGTGGTTTCATTAGAGCAGCTGCTCAAAAAGTTTTTAGACCATCCTTGCCAGTCCTCCCGCAAAGCCTCTTAACCTATGTCTCTAGGTTTTGGGAGACAATTTGTTCAAGATACCAATAAAAATAACTCACATAAAGAACTGTAGAATACACATCCATTCCTTCCAAACTGTGAGGTGAAGCATGGCGAGCAAGACTGAAAGCTCGATCAGCTTCTAAATAATCTACCAATTCAAAATACACTTTGCCAACCTGCAACTCAGACATGCCAAAGTAGTCAGAGAGAATAGCAGCACTGGCCAGGACTCACAATACAATCGATTGAAATTATTACTAGAAATAACAAGGTTATGTAATCCAATGCTCACTATTAGCCAGTAAGAATATAGAGAGTGTGATATAATAGTATTACATGGATTGATAAGGATGAAACAGGTTACCAGTATTATACTGGAAGGGTCAGAAGTGAAATAAATCAAGTGCCAGAGAATATGCAGAAAAGAAGCAAACTGTTTGACTCCTTTTTTTCTTTTGGTAAGAAATCGCGCTTTCATTGAAAGAAAGGAAAGAATACACAAGGGTAAAGAAACCAAAAAGGAGTCCAAACCCTAACCAAATCCTTATTCCACAGGAATAATCACCAGTAACAGGCTAGACAGTGCAAAACAAGCACTGCAACCTTTTGATCAGGTAGGCAGACATGACTGAGTGTCAAGAGATCATGAAAGTCATACAGTACCTGTGAAAGCACCCAGCCCGTATTGTAATGCTTGTAAGGAAGTTTTAGGTAGACATCCAGGGCATCCTGTACAATCAAGAAGCTGTCTTAAAATAATCATTAACGTTGCCTGCATTCTTAATCATATAGAGTCCAAAATTCTTTTCCACCATCTTTTCAGTGAATAATTTGTGTAAGCTATATCATCAACATTAGAATGGAAACCTGGCATCTGAACAGGCATGAAAGTCTATATCCTTCCCCTAATATTCTCAGGAGGCATAATATTTCTGATGCACCATTAATTATTTTAGCATCACTTGTGAGACTTCCTCCAACTGATTTGGGTGCTCCTTGCTCAAGAGTTCGATTATCACTAGAAGGAGATGAACTGGAGATAGATAACGAGGCATTGGAACGAGAATCATCATAAGCCTCGTTTTGAATACCTAGTCATAGGTCAATAAGACACCCATTAGTATATCAAGGATAATCATTGGACACTACGATAACCACATCAAATAAATAGCCAAGGACCATACAACTGTACGTAAAAGCACTTCACAATCAGTGATAAGTGTATATGGTTGATCGATAAAAGACACACCAGAGTACCTACTAAGGCATGAATGCATTATTAAGGAAGTCATACACTTATAGATATGTCTATTTGTAAACTACAACTTTAGTGCAAATTAAAACTAGTGGCTAGAACATGCACATCACCCTTTTCATAGAGCGGTGGATGCACAGGGTAAGTGAGAATCATGCATCATGTGTTAATTATGAATATTTCAGTAGATGCCACGGTAACTATCTAATGAATACATGAATAAAAACCAATAACCCTTAGATATCCAAGATTTGGAGCACATATGTATGCAGATAAAATAATATTATTTTCATTGACTCTGTAAGGGATGGCTAAATTTTGAACCATTTTCAAAATTATTTATGACAGGAGAAACATTTTCAAGTACAAAGATCGATTTGTAAAGCAGCCATATCAATCAGAAGTCAAAATATTTAGTCTTCATCATCTGCAGTTCACCAATATCCTAACAGTTCAAGGATATTTTGACACAACAATAAGTTAGGCAACTCTATGTTAGCGCTCCACAAACAGTCATCATTCTTTATCCCAAAACCAAAAGGCAAAATTAATAGCCAAAGATTTGTTAAACCTAAGTAAAGTATGATTACAAGTGCAAACAGTAACCTATTAGCCATTTAAATTTGTGGAAATTTACTTTAATCAAATAAACCCCAAAAAGTTAATTTGATTATCAGATGTCATTATCCAAGTGATCATTTGTTTACAATACATCTCTTATAATAATAATCATGAAAGATTCCAGTATTCAAATTATGGTCCAATAGGTCTACTAGACTATCTGACAAAAAATGATTGTGCATATCTACCCATGCAGCAGATGGAAGTTAGATGAAATATTTGTTACCTTCGTCAACATTCTCATTTGCAAAGGATTGTCCTTTACGAACGGCTACAGAACGAAATGTAATAGAATTCATCTTGGAGCTACCAAGATATTTGGTGGAGTTGGTAGCTCCATTATTGGCAGCTCCTGCAGCACTTACGTTTGTGTTGCCTCCTGCTTCCCCAGCAAGTCTGCTACTTCTTCGAGGGCCAGAATCAGAAAATAACCTCCCTGAAATCTGAAGACAAGAAAATGAACTCTTGGATATGATTATGAATTCAATATATTAAAGCAGAGAAGTAGAGATATATTCTGCTACAAAGTTTCTATAACATTTTACCTTTCGTAATTTCCCTTCATCAACAAATTTTCTTCGAGGGGCTTGAATGATAGAGTTTATAGTTGACCTTGAACAGCTATCAGAACCAAGTGAGTTCAGACTAGATCCATTCTGCTGTGTATTTCTGCATAAAGGTGGAGGAGCGATGGCAGATAACTGCAAATTCTAAACGATGAGGAATTAGTCGCATAACTAGATGTACAGGAGAGAAGCACAGATAATAAATAAAAGGTGGATATGAATAGATAGAAGACAGAGATACATTCAAGTGATAAATATGCAAGGAAAAAAACATAAAATTGGAGAATTAACATAAAAAATAGAAATAGATATACACAATATACAATACCACCAATATAATTCATCCTCTATGGGACCAAACAAGGCACTGAAGGAAAAGTTTAGGTTACAGAGTACATTATTCAATCAAAATAGAAGAAAAAAAAACACACTTAAATATCTGTAGCGAGGATGAAGGAGATGAACGAAAGAGGGAGACTAAAATCTGCCACCTTGACAAGCCATAGGTTCAATTAGGCATTGTTCAAATAAATATGGCCAAACAATCACCACCAACATCCAAGGCACAAACTACAATAAAATCTTCAGCACCGTGAGCTATAATTATTCTTACGTACCTGCGCAGCTACAGGTGAAGGGGTGTTATAAAATGATATATTTGAACCGCCATTTACAGTCTGACTTCCAGCTCCTCCCAAGTTAACTGCCCCGTGATAATTTGTAGGAATATCTCTTAAATTATTGCTTTGAGTATGTTTTGACTGCCTAGTTCGGACATCGTCGGAATTACTATTCCTAGAAGAAGCTGAGTTCATATCATCATTTGATGTCTGCAAATTTTCGGATCTATGATTTAGATACTGCTTCTGTATGCAAAGAACAGCCGCTTCACCAAAAACTGAAGATGCATCTTCAGCAGCACCTAAGATAGTAAACAGCAAAATAATTTAACTCATCCTCACCTCAAATATTTGTTTCCCCAAAAGAAAAATAAATCTCAATCAACAAACAGGTGGTCATCAGTGATCAAAAAGAAAAGAAAATAGCATAATAAGTACTATACACCTCATACAAAAATACAAAGTGCAACTATAGTATCATGAAAAACAACTAAATATGTCTGATGTACTCAATCTTGCGATGAATCAGTTTAGTTTGAGAGCAGATTCATTCCTACAACTCCATGAACATGCTGTTCGCAAGGATCAGTGATGATTTGTACATACCTAATACACAGAGCTCCTCGTAAGCACACCACATCAAAGGATCTAGAGACAATGCCTGCTGAAAATGTTGAATAGCACTTCTCCTTCTGTCAGTGTACCTATAACAAGAAAATCCAAACAAATAATATTTATGGAGTGAAATTGAAGCATAATATCTTATGAGAAAAGATGATCATCTGGCCAGATAACAAATAAGTTCCTCCACAAAAAATTGGAGATGGACCACACAACGTATGTGTAAATATGTCGAAAGCGAAGGGCAATCAATGCATGAAAGTTCACAATGGAACAAAGATAAAAATATATTAGCAACCTGTAAATGAGCCCGAGAAGGTAATGACCTGATGCACCATTTGGAATCTGCAAAAAGAACACATGCAAAAGACATATATTATGCACAAGATAATGGAGCTAGGTACCACGTGATAGATACAGACATCATTTTATTGGGGTTAAACAACCAGACCAGATGACTGCCTGATCCCACACAGTATATTTTAGAATGAAATCATAACAACATTAAAAAAAAAAAAAACTTTTACTCTCTAAGAGGAAAAGACGGCAAACAACCAAAAATTACAATGAATATTCATTCTTCAATACCTCAGCACCAGGCTCATTAGGTGGACATAATGCAGCCTCTGCCTCGTGAAGAAGATCCATCTGAAAGCATGATATTGCAAACAAGTAGCGGGATTGAGCCATTTGTGTTCCTTCATATAAGCATGGAGAGAAAAGGGGAAAAGTTCATAGATGAGAAATACTCAAACAAAGCTACTGATATAAGTTCAAGAGAGAAGTCACTAAAGATTGATAGGAATATAATAGAGGAATGGACTGAACTGAGCAACAATCCAACTTACCTTTTAGTATACGGTATGCAGCATAAGCTTGATTGTTGTGCAAAAAACAGCCAGCTAGTAACTGCATATTTGTCTGTGAAGATAAAAGAAGAAATCATATAAATGCTGAAAGAAAGTAATTTAATCCTTCAGTAACCACATCAATCAGAAGATAGCAGTCTAAAAAATACAGTTGATTCAGCTAATAAGGCAAAAATTGTATGTGATTGTGCATATACATATATATAGAGAGAGAGACTCTGGAAAATTAGAAACCTTAAAGGGCGTAGCTATTGTTACCCCCGAGGGTTCATCGGGAAATTTAAACCACCCGAGAAACCCCTATTCGTCTATTCTTTCAAACTCTCATTCTTTTATGACGAGATTCAACCATAGGTGCATCTATAATTCAAATGATAATAGTAAAAGCCCATCTTCTTAAAATTTGATCTCCAGACAATAAAGCTAGTAAAAAACAGATCTCCAATTAAACAAAACATGCGGGATATGTTGACGTAGCGAGCAACTGTCAACACAAAATACTTTCTAGGGGAAAGAGAGGCGGTGGAGATTGCAAACAAAACCAAATCAAACATATGGGGGGCACCGCAGGTACAATTTCCACGAGCAGCATAAACGTCCACTTCAGTTTAAACTACCAATGCACAAAAAAACGAAAAGAAAAATTGGTGCACGGAACGACCTACTCCGACCGGATTTCCGAAATCAACCTCATAATCACGCTATTCGAGATTTGTACAGTTTCTAGTCAGCTAAAAAGCTAGACAGGAAAGTGAGTGAGTGAACTATTGACGAAGAGGAGAAAGAGATGTAGAACCTCAGATGGGAACTCTGCGCAAAGTCTCTCGCACATGAAAATGGCATTCCGGTACATGAGATGGCGAAGACTGTGATGAACACAGTCTGTAAGTGTGGCTTCCATGGCCGCTTCGATTCAGCGCGAGAGGGAAGGAGGAGGAAGAGAGGGAAGGAGGAGAGGGGTTTCTGGCTTTTGAGCGTTTGTGGGGGCTTCTCCTCTAGTTTCAAATCGGTATGGCACGTGTTACCTCATATTTCAAAGAACATGGGTCACGTGACCCGGGATTGAGAAGTTTGAAATTTTAGTACACCATCATCTCAAACTTGGGCTTCAATACTTTAAATTTGCTAAAATTTAATTACACTTCATGAATGTTATATTTTACATTTTAGCTTAAATTTTTCATTTTAATTATTCTTTCTGTTCTTTTAATATAATTAAATTAAATATATATAGTTGAGTTCAATTTTATGGGAATCTTTTTCTAATCGTTTCACAAATTTTTAGCTTTTAAATCTTAATAAATGGGAAATTAATTATCCTATTTTTTATTTAGTGATTGTTTTTATCAATTATCTATTAAGATTATATGTATTAAATACGATTTTTGTTTTCAATCTTTCTTTTCAGATATTTCAATATGATATATAATTTATTTTCGAATAGTATTTATGATATTTTAAACTAAATATCAATTATTATTTAAATTTGTTTATTATGGTATAGTTCGATGATATTGTATTTATTATCACTTATAATGATGGCGATCTCCTCTTGCACCCCACAGCTATCGAATTGCGAGGAAAAAAATCCAACAAAATACGTCAACTGATAGACATAAGTTTCGTAAACTTTATTATTCAAACTTATCTTTCGTTACCTATAATCATATCTTAAACTTATATGAATTTAAACGTTCGAGGCATATGAATATAAATAAAACATACATACATTAACAACATTTAGAGTAGGCAATTCAAACCTACCATCTTTAGATCGATATTATATGTTAAACTATATAATCACGCTCATTGTAGTCAACACATCCACATTTTAGTCGTTCAAATAAATTATTTGGGATGGAATCGAACTAAATACATAATATATACTTTTCAAAATTAGGCATTTTGTTTATATTATACATGCAGTACACACTTTAACGACTGAAAATAAATATTTAAATATTTAACCTTTTAATGAAGATACAAATTAGTTAAGTTATTTTATATTTGACAAACTTATGTATAATAAAGACGAATTTGTATATGTTATTTAAATTTAAATATTTGAGTCTACTTGGATTTAATCTTTTGTAGGAATCTCTATTAATATTTCTTTAAACTAATTGACATATTAGATATTGATTTAAGTTTTATTTTTAATAAGATTATAAAATTTTAATTTTGAATTAGATATTATCATTAAAAAAAAAAAGAAAAAAGAATTTACTCTTGGACTTGGGACTTGGACTCCGTAATACTTGTGTTTGCAAAGTCGTTTGTATCTCTCTGGTTCTATCTCAGTTGAGTTGCGACCTACTCTTGTTTCGCGGTCTCCCCTCTGATAGACACTTTCGCGCCTCTATCCGGCCGTCAATGGCGGTCTCAGTTCCCGCAAAAGGATCAACGCTAAGGGACGCATTTGGAAATGTTCTCTCTGTCTTCATTCTCATCTTGATCGGCGTCCTCGCATTCTCAATTCGGCTCTTTTCTGTAAGCTTTTCGATCTCTCATTTCTCCTCATCCCTTGATCTGACGCTTTCTTAATTATTCATCCCGAATGCCCACAAAGATGTATAGACAAGCCATGGTTTAGATCAAGGAGCTCCATTTCGCATGGTTGTAAATTATTGCTCAAATGCTGCATCTCTCTCTCTGGTTTATACGAAACGTGAAGAATTAGTCTATAGAGGAGTCCAAAATCTGTTTTTTGGTTGAATTTTTTAATATGTGTATTACTATGAGCGTTTAGTCACATTATTACTTACAACGATTTGCAGGTGATAAAGTATGAGAGCGTTATTCACGAATTTGATCCTTATTTTAACTACCGAGTTACCCAGGTTTGTTTTCTGGCTGCTACCTGTTCATTTTATTGCATATACGGAATTCTTATAAAGCTTAAAGCTAGGGGTTACGGGCATAGTATGTTAGCTTCGCTTGGTAATCTTGCATGCCAACCTCTCCACAATTACCCCTTCAGCTGCACCGGAAGTTAATGTCTGTATTTTTCTTTTCAGTATCTTTCAAAGAAGGGAATTTATGAATTTTGGAATTGGTTTGATGATCGGACCTGGTAACGTTTACTTTTCTGGGCGGCAAATTCTCAGAGCCAAGTCTTCATGGCTTGGACTTTCGTTTCTTTTACCCTAACAGCTTTAAAGTGATTTTGTGTGTTGATGTTCTCTAGGTATCCTCTAGGGAGAGTAATTGGTGGAACCGTTTATCCTGGTCTCACATTAACTGCAGGCACATTATGGCGGTGTGTGTTTGAGAACTTATATTAATCGATTCTGAAATAACAATCCTTCTCATCATCTCACCTGTCTATCAGTTAAGGAGGCAAGCATTCTTTATGGATGTCTCTTCTTAACGAGGTGAAAGAAATTGATAATCCTTGCTATAAATGTGCTATACCGACTAATGTTCTCTTTATTTCTTTCTGCTAGGGTATTCAATGCCTTAAACATTCCTTTATCTGTGGAAACTGTTTGTGTATTCACTGCACCCATATTCTCTGCTTTTGCTTCATGGGCAACTTACCTGTTAACTAAGGTTTGGATTCCTGCAACATGTCATATTTTTTTGACTCATTCCATGCTCTTTGATTAGTCAAAATAATTCCCGTACGCTAATTATCAGGAAGTTAAAGGTGCTGGTGCTGGACTGACAGCTGCTGCTCTTTTGGCCATGGTATTTACACATCACTGATATTTTGATAAAACCATGAAACTCCACTTATGGACCTCTTTGTAGTCAACTATTATCACAATAACATCAAACACCAACAGTTAGACATTTCCCCATTATCTATAGTTATAATCATTTTAATTTTTATTCATATGACTTATTTGCTAAATTGCAACATCCAATCAGCTTATTGTAGTGACCTTAGGCTCAGTCTGGTGAGTGTTGAGAGTGGAGTGTTTCTTACTGAAATGGTTACTCCTCATTGGTAATAAACAATACTCTCATGAAGAATAGGCGACTGTTGTTTTCATTCCCATGTGTGATCCACGTCTGATATGTATTATTCTATTTTTATGGCCAAATGCCTTGTAATTGTTCTGTTGTTTTTGTATGAACCAAGCCCTAATGTAAATTTGCTGCAAAATCTCCAAACTCTTCCATGCATGGAGGCTGCTAGACCAGAATGCATCTCTAGATCATGTCTGTCTACTAAGTATTGTGTGCTTGTTTGAAACTGTACAATTGATAGATGTGGAAATTCGTAGTTAAGTTGCTGCTCTTTTTTTTTTTTTTTTTTCACAGGTTCCTTCATATATATCGCGGTCTGTGGCTGGCAGCTATGACAATGAAGCTGTTGCTATATTTGCTCTGATCTTCACTTTCTATCTCTATATAAAGGTCAGATTTTGTTATATGAGAGGAATGTAAAATTTTCAAGGACAGTGGCATACTTATTTTAATAGTGCTCAAATGCTGTTACTAAAGGAGTTGCTTTGCTATAGTCAGATTGAGTTTCTGGTCGATGGATTTATCTGTATGAGGCTTCTCAGATGCTTAATTTTATATTCCCATTATCTTGTTAGTATAATAATCATCATTATATTGATAGGAAGCAAAGTTTCGTTGATGTCTGAGCTTACACTGTCTTATTCTGTTCTACTTAACCATACACTGAGTTGGTTACATATGAAATGCAGACATTGAACACTGGATCCCTTTTTTATGCCACTTTAAACGCCATTGCATATTTCTACATGGTAAGATTATTTATGCTTCGTCATTTTATAACTTTATTCTTATTTGTCTTCTTTGCATTCTGATATGTTTCATGCATATCTTCTCTGCCTTTTTTTTTTTTTTTGTTTTTTTTCTTCATGCCCCTCTTTTCAGGTTTGCTCATGGGGAGGTTACACATTCATTATTAATCTTATTCCAATGCATGCACTCTTGTGCATTGTAACTGGGCGCTATTCTCCTCGATTGTATATTGCATATGCTCCTCTTGTAAGTGTCACCTGGCTTAACTTGGAGTGCCTTTTCCTGATGAAAATTGTAGATTTGAAGCGATTGAATAAAAATCTTCCAAATTCAAAAACATATAATACCTTAATGTAAAAGTTTAATTTATGTGCGAGATTCATTAGCTCATCTTGAACTTGTGTGGATTTCACAATTCAGGTCGTCTTGGGAACTTTATTGGCTGCACTGGTGCCTGTCGTTGGATTTAATGCAGTTATGACATCAGAACATTTTGCATCATTTTTGGTTAGTATTATTGCTGATACTTTGACTGACGAGCTCCAATTATTTTTTGCAAATTGTCTTGTTAATGCTCAAATTTGATTTTTGTTCCGTCTTTAGCTTAGTTTTTGTGACTAAAGGATTTAATTGCACTTTGCTTCTTTTTTTCTTTTGTTATTACTGGAGGACATTAATTTGCAGTGCCTTTAAACTATAAGTATTCTAGATTATGATTTTTGTACAACAAGAACTCCAAAGAAGACTGATAAATTTTTAAATGTTAACCATCATGGGTAGGCCTAGTGGTTGTAAGGGCCATGGAAAAATAAGAGGGAACGGGCTCAATCCATGTTGGCCACCTACCTAAGATTTAATATCCTATGTCTTTCCTGTCAACCAAATGTAGTAGAATATGACGGTTGTCTGGTGAGATTAGTCTAGGTGCGGGCAAACTGGCCCAGACGCTCATCGATATTAATAAATGAAAATTTAAATATCAGCAAGAAGATTTATGACTAGTCGTGGGTTTATTTGTTTGTTTTTTTTTTTTTTTTTTTTTTTTTTTTTTTTTTCATTTGACTCAATATTTTATTGATGTGTAATAGTGTGAGCAATAGTTTAGTCTCTTAAAATTTGTTTTGCTCATGGCTCGTTTCCTCGTTTCTGGTTTGTTTTCAGGTTTTCATCATTATCCATGTGGTGGCTCTCGTTTACTATATCAAAGGAATTCTCTCCCAGAAAATGTTTAGAGTGGCTGTTACTCTCGTAGTATCTATTGGGCTGTAAGCTTTCTGTGCCCTTCCTCTCCCACAAAAATAAGCTCTCAAACCCTCACTGCTGAGTGTTTGTAGGAGGAATATACAATTGACCTCACCCTTTATTGTTTACTCTTCAGGGCAGTTTGTTGTGCAGTCATTGCAGTTCTGGTAGCTCTTGTTGCTTCCAGCCCAACCAAGGGGTGGAGTGGGCGTAGTCTGAGTCTTTTAGACCCGTAAGAAACCAGCTCTCACAGGATCATGTTTTTTTAATTTAAATTTGTTCATGAATTTTTCTGATAGTTGTATGAATCGAGTGTGATTGTGATCTAGCTAAGATTTGATCCTTCATGAAAAAGAATGATGCAAATTGGCATAACGGTTCTCTTGGCTGCTATCCTATCTAACAACATTGTCGATCCTATTTAATTTAATTTGCTTTTCCGGTCTTTTTTCTAACCTTGAGTTGTTAGGATATAAAACACTTGTTGGGCACTTACGCTCATTTTAACACTTAAACATTTCAAATTATTCTGTTTGTTTTTCTCTCCCCTTTTTGAAGTAACTTTTTAGCATTTTCAGGAATAGTTGCCTATGGTATCATTGGCATGGGAAAGTGTTTCTTACAGCGTAAATAAGTGGTGTAATATTTTATTTTCTATCTTCATTTCCTGAAACACTCTTCACATTTATTTTGTTTTGCTGCAATCGAACAGAACTTATGCAAGCAAGTATATACCAATAATTGCTAGTGTTAGTGAGCATCAACCACCTACTTGGCCATCTTACTTTATGGACATCAACGTTTTGGCATTCTTGGTTCCAGCTGGTATTATTGTACGTATTTTTTTTAGATTACTTATTTGTTTTTAAAATGTTTCAATCATCAGAAATTTACCAAGGTTCTTACCTTTGATAGGCATGCTTTTCACCATTATCTGATGCTAGCTCATTTGTAGTCCTCTACATTGTTACAGCAGTGTACTTCTCTGGAGTTATGGTGAGAACCATTTTCTGACTTCCAAATTAAAAATTTAATCATTTAACGCACATCATCTACCCTTTAACACATTTCTTATTTGGATGATACTACAGGTGCGTCTTATGCTTGTACTTGCTCCAGCAGCATGCATTTTGTCTGGAATTGCACTTTCTCAAGCCTTTGAAGTTTTTACTCGGTCTATCAAGTTTCAGAAGCCCGGAGAGGCACTGGATACACAAGAAGTAAATTTTATTCCCTTGGTGTTGGTTAAGTTTATGTTTGCTATTTTTTTCCTCTTACAAGACCATCAAAATGGAACTAATGTTGGTTCTTGGATCTGGAAATTAAGGTGGGAGTTACCGTCTCTGATGGTGTTGTAGCACAACATGATGTGGTGAAGCCTGAAAAAAGTGAAGATACAATTAAAGAACGACCCTCAAAAAAGAATAGAAAGAAGGAAAAGGAGCCAGTTGAAAAGCCTTCACTCAAGTCCCAAATTCGTAAAAGGCTGCTAGTTTTACCCTTCGCGACATCAATTATTGCCCTTTTCTTACTTATTTTGCTGGGTGCCTTTTATGTGGTAAGTAAAAATATCTGTCTTTATCTTTTTGGGTACTTTATCACTCCTCTGCTGACGTTAATGATCACAATGTTGATTGAAGCTGCCTATTAAGTTTAAATTGTCCAATTGTTGTACTATGTTAAATATTTTTCTCTGATGTCTTCATTCTATCTCAAGATTTTTATAAGAACTGACGGGGCTTGAAAGGTAAACTAACGAACTTGAACTAAAGAAAGGAAAAGGCAACATAGGCTTCATAGGTGTAACATAGAAAATAGTGGTAGAAAATTGGTTGCTGTTGTGGAGCAGGATTTTTAATTTCTGTGCTTCTGGTAGCTTCTAACTTGATTTCGTCTTTATGAGGAAACACATTGCCGGTTGTAACAAAATCATCAGTTAAAACTATAGCAATGACTCTTCCTGAACATTACAAATATTACAAGTTTTTCATTGCTAAAATTAAAGGGGGTCAAAAGGTTGTCTTTGTGAGATTAGTTGAGGTGCATCGAATTTGGTTTAAGCACCCGCAAACCTAAAAAAAAGGGTTGTCTTTGTGAGATTAGTTGAGGTGCATCGAATTTGGTTTAAGCACCCGCAAACCTGAAAAAAAGGCTGTCTTTGTGAGATTAGTTGAGGTGCATCTAATTTGGTTTAAACACCCGCAAATATAAAAAATAACCTATCCTTTCACGCTCTTCTTGATTTGTTCTTGTGTTCTTTGAGTAAAACACATGGTGGCACGTTAGGTACTTTTGTGTTAAAAGCGGATATACTGATAGGTTTAATTACATTTAGAAAAGTGCTATAAGTTAACAAAATAATAATAATAACAACAGTATCACAGTTGAATGTGAGAAGATTTCTGATGGTTCTTTATGGCTTTACACTGTACTTAGGAATATGTGCAAAGGAACAGCTATATTGGTCCATGCTTGCACTTTTATAGCACATAAAACAGAAAACTAATTTTCTCACTTCTTTTTCTCCTTGTTCTCCATTTCTCATACAATATTTATTTACTGACATGGTTTTTGTGTTTACGGGCTGTTGTAGGTTCATTGTGTCTGGGCAGCTGCAGAAGCTTATTCAGCCCCTTCTATTGTTTTAACTTCTCACTCCCGTGATGGTCTCCATGTTTTTGATGACTTTAGAGAAGCTTATGCATGGTTAAGCCACAACACTGAGGTTGATGATAAAGTAAGCTTTCGCTCACTCTTATATTTCTACATTGAAATGTTTAGTGCTCCCAAGATCCTACTAAATTTGTGTATAAACTATCATAGGCAATAATTTGTTCTGCGGTGTTGTTGCTTCTTGTTCAAACGTGTTTCCTAGGTTGCATCATGGTGGGACTATGGCTATCAAACTACTGCTATGGCCAATCGTACTGTCATTGTTGACAACAATACCTGGAACAATACCCATATTGCAACTGTTGGTACTGCTATGTCTTCTCCTGAGAAGGCAGCCTGGGAAATTTTCAACTCTCTAGATGTAAAATATGTTCTTGTTGTCTTTGGAGGTTAGCTTTTACTGTTGCAATCCCTATGCGCTGGATTAAACTATGCTATTTTTTTTTTGTTATCCATATTTACCTTGTTTCTTGGAGCCATTAGGAATTTTTTTTTTCTCAGTCAATTCAGTGAAGTTTTTTTTAAAAAAATTATTTAGATCTCATTAACTGCATCGTGTAAACCTTTTGTTTTAATGAACCTGAAGGAGTTACATGAAGGGTATCAAAAAATAAAGGCCAACAGATTAAACTGTGGCAATGTGTGTGACGAGAACTAGAAAATATAAGACCTCTAGTAGAGGTGATTGATGACTTCGCTCTTAGTAGTGGAGATTTTTTATTTTTGAAAATTGGTTCCTTCAGGTATTTCCTTGTCAAAGCCCCTTATTCTAGGAACTAACAACCTCATTATTGATATTGAAGACCTACTGAATGCGTTTTGGAAAATGAAAAGCATGGTGAAAATGAATGTCTTGATGTGGATTCCTCATTTGGGAGGTATTAATGCTGTAAAAAGATTTAAAAGAAAACGTCCCCATATTGCACTAAGCCCAAACTGTGGTGCCTTTATGGTCTTCTAAATCATACCTATTTTTTCACTGCTCATACAGTAGGAAATGTTGTGAATTCTATTTCTTGTTTTGAATTCTCGTGGGTGTTTCTGACATTACTCTTCAGTTTCTTTATTATCTTAGTTTCAAAAGTAGGGATAAAACTCTTTGAATGAATGCCACGAAAAGAATCATTTAGAGATGTTGGCATGAAGAACTCAAATAATATTTAAGGGGACGCTTATTAAATGGGAGGAATAGGCCAATTAAGCAAAGTATCAGACATCTTTTTGGAGTGTATTATCTTGTTTTTTTATGCAAGTGTACTACTGACAAAATCAGATACCAATTAGTTTTTTTTTTTTTTTTTGA
The DNA here is from genome assembly GCF_002738345.1 of Cucurbita maxima. Taxonomy (NCBI): domain Eukaryota; kingdom Viridiplantae; phylum Streptophyta; class Magnoliopsida; order Cucurbitales; family Cucurbitaceae; genus Cucurbita; species Cucurbita maxima. The sequence goes on from NW_019272018.1 coordinate 4,163,912, forward strand.
CAATTCCTCACAAGAGCATTATGGTCTTTTGGTTCTAAGCTTACGATCTATAAATGAGAAGTCTATTTTAAATGAATCATCTTAACTAATGAAAATGTGTAGTCTGATTTATTTTGCTGTTTTTGCAGGTCTTGTTGGTTATCCAAGTGATGATATCAATAAGTTCTTGTGGATGGTTCGTATAGGAGGTGGTGTATTTCCTCATATCAAGGAACCGGATTACCTAGTAAGTGTTCATTCCTACTCTTTTTCTTTTTGAAGGCATGATTATAAATGCATTATTTCTTTATTTTTTGCTAACATACTGAAACTTGATGCTGGTTTGGCTTGTTTGACTAGTTTGTAAACTAGGTTCTCTAACTTATATTTTGTTTTCTTCCTTTTCTTTCTTGGTAAAGAGAGATGGTCAGTATCGAATTGATTCTCAGGCCACTCCAACAATGCTGAATTCTCTCATGTACAAACTTTCGTACTACAGGTTTGTAATTGTTTAGCAGACATAATTTGTTAATTTGGCACGGTTCCTTTCTTGGTTTTATAGTTTTTTCTTTTTTCACCATTATAATTCTTATTCTTTTCCGTCCGTTTGTAGGTTTGTGGAAACAGATGGTAAAGGATTTGATAGGGTGAGGCAGACAGAAATTGGGAAGAAATATTTTAAGCTTTCGCATTTTGAAGAGGTAAATAATAAAGTCTTCCAAAGAGGAGAGACCATCTTTTTATTTTCCACAGAAAATAACTTTCAAATTTGATTCAAGAAATTCTTTCCCGGGGATTGTAAGATATAGAGGATTTGTGATGTGTGTTAAGAATATGGGATTTTCATGAAAAATTAGAAGAGGTAAAAAAAACCTCGTCGTTTCTTTTACGGATATTGGACTCTTTCAACAAGCACTCTAATGTATATTTACACAGGAAAAGAAACTATAAAAAAAATTCCAGCTTGTTGAGATAGTGGAGCATTTATAACTATTTAAACCCTTTTTTAATTTCTTATTCTTTAGCTTTTACACTTTAAAGAAAAGATGTTTCATTGTTGCCTGACATTGTAAAAAGGGGAGAGGAAAACCTCTCAACCCTCCGATGGAAGATTTCATAAAATGCTTCCAGTTGGAACCTAAAAGAGAAAGGGATTAATTTCAAGACAGGGAAGCAAATTTTCACCGAGGGATAATTAACGAAAATTAAATTGTGAAAAAAAAAAAAAAATGGCACTATCCCTGTGCTTCATTTTGAAGATTTTCTTGATTTTCTCTCCATCCATTTATCTTTGTTTCTTTGTAGTAGTTCCACTCAATCCAAGTTGTGCGATCTAATTTAATCGTTTTTGATAATATGTTTTTGCTATATTGTTAGTATTAATGGTTATCTAGTGTCAATGAGGATTAGCTTAGTGAGTAGTTTTGAGTTTTTGTGACCAGCTGTGTATATTTACAAGTTGCCATCCAAAGAACTATTATGTGGTTTCTGATTTGAATATGGATCTTTTTAGGCATTCACCACTCACCATTGGATGGTACGAATCTACAAATTGAAAGCTCCAAAGAACAGAATCAGGGGAAAGACTAAAAAGTCAAAGACGGTATGTACACTTCAAGTTCTATTCACTTGGTTGAGCGGGCACCAATTTATTCTAGATTACTGTTGCCATCATCCTTTAATTATTGCTATATGCTGGTTACCAATTTGCAGAAGTCCAGTTCAACTACCAGTTCCAAAAGAAAAGAAACAAAAAAGAGAAATCCGTGGCAATGAAAAATCATCTGATGATGATGGGACAATTTTCAAAAAGCATGTAAGCTACATGTCTATTTGACAACCTTGGCAGATACTTGTTGAGGCATTGTGGTAATTTATCTACGGATGGAGAAATTTTGTAGTCATCAATATTTTTCCCTTTTTATATATGCCAAGTTTTAACAGGATCTTGAAATATTGACGGCCACAGATCTTCTTACTCTCTTTCTGTGGTATTTATTCATCAAATTTCTCCTCGTCTCTTGGATGCTTGCTCACGAAGAACCATCCCTCTGCCTAGATATGACTAACTAGAACAATTGCCATGACTTACTATGGTTCTCTCCTTTTATTTAGGTTGGAAGTTCCCATATTCTTTTCCATTTCCCCATTTGTATGCTGTTGAAAACAGAACTAGAAAACGCTGCTGCCTGCTCATGATGAATTCGAACAATAGATTCCCGATATTTGGGGATAAAAATTGTTTTCGCTATTTTTTTCCTTGTCGACTTATTAGGTTCAGCGCATAGCTGCCATTGTTTGGACAGAGGATGATAGATGGAACAAGAACCCAACTTTGCTTCAGTGGCAGCACATTCTGCCCCAGGTTAATTGGGAACGATTGTTACAAGGCCTTGCAATCCAACGTTAAATCTTCCAGGGAATTAGAATTGTTGAGTTTTTCTCTTTTAAGATGGAGCTCATTCATCAAGGCTACTGCCTCTCTTAGCCTCATCCATGGTTGAAGTTTCAGTTCCTCCAAAGCATAGGATGCTCGAGTGGATTGTAATGTTCTAGTTCAGCTATTATATCATGGAGGGGAAGATTTCAACTCATCAACCCAGCAAAATCTTAGGTTGAACTTAATGATTTTGATATTCTCTTCGGATCTCACTGAAATTTTGTAATGGCACAAGCCCACGGTTAGCAGATATTGTACTATTTGGGTTTTTCCTTTCGAGCTTCTCCTCAAGGTTTTGAAACGCGTCTATTAGGAAAAAGTTTTCACCTTTTTTATAAAGGGTGTTTCGCTCTTCTGTCTACAAAGAAAATGGTGTTTTTATGAAGGGTGTTTCGTTCTCCTCTGATGGGATCTCACAAATTTCTTGCACATTCGATATAATCTCCTTATTATTATGGCTTTTAATATAATTTTATTGAAAAAGAAAACAAATCTAAATGGGTTTGATCAACCTTGACCTATGTCAACTTAGATTCATCCATTCTTACAAAAGTCATCAAATACCTGTAAACTCTACGTAGGCGTGTGAGACCTCGTGACACTCGAGTTTTCTATGTCACTCATCAGTGAAGAGAAACAGAAAACCAGGTAAACCGACAAGTTTACCAAGCAAAAAGTGTACAATCAAAGAGGCTGCTGTAATGATAGCACCCAGTCATCTTTTGTTTGAAGATTGCATCAACAATGACATAAAGGTGGGAAAAAAGGGCTGCAGTTTTCTATTATTGAGTAAGAAGGAAACAATATTCATATTCTTTTTTGCCTCTGCTGATGATAAAATTAGCTGAAGTAGCTTCTTTTCTTTACTTTGTCAGTTTATTTGTCTGCATTGAATTCAGTACTAGTCATGAAAGTTAAGCTGAATGGACTCTAATCAAAATGCTAAACGATGTCTATATTTCATCTTGTACAGCCTCTTCTAGATATCACATGATTAGTCCATTCTTAGTAGCACAAGTTTAAGTTGTGATTGCTTAAGCTTCGTTGAAATAAAGTTCCATGGTTTGATGTAGTTATCATTGTACTTTTGTGCTGCAGAAACCACATGTTTGGAAGCCTGGCTGCTAATTGAAAGTTGTAGGGAATGTCATGAAGAAAATCTGGCGAACATTTGGGCACATTTAAGTTAATGATTTGATATAGAGCCAATGACATGTAGCCTTTCTTTTTGTCAGTCTCTGCTCTGCTTGACCTTTTTTTTGGCTGCTTTCTCTTTGTCTCTGCAATTAGGTGTAATCAATATGGAGAAGCAACAAAAATGTGTTCTGTAATGGAGATTGCCATGCTAAACGATTCATTGTTAAGGCCATAGGGGGAAAGATTGAAATACACGATTGAATTTTATCAAAATTTAAAGAATAAATGATAGATCCTACATCAGTTAAAGAAGGGAACGAAACATTCTTTATAAGGGTATGGAAACCTCTTTCTAGTAGATGCATTTTAAAATCGTGAGGCCAAGTTACGAGACAAGATGAACAATATTTGTTAGTTGTGGACTTGAATTGTTACCGTGAGTTTGAATCATGTTTTGTAATTATTTGTGAGATGTTAGTGTTCATCTTGAACTCCATAGAAGCAGTGAATCAAACTCCCGACTTACCAAACTTTTTTAAAGGACAAGAACGTCGAGCCACTCGTTAAACATGTTCTACTTTTTGAATGTTCAATCATTTTCTAACCTTTTTTCTGTTGACTTTTCTGGCTCAATATGTTTTCAAAATTTGATATAATCATTTAAATTCCAACCGATATTCAAAAGTATTGGGCGTATTGGGCCTTACAAATGTGGATGGTCTCCAAATAGAGCGTTTCCTTTTTATATGTGTAAAGGTGTGAGGTCCCATACTCATTGGTTAGAGAGGGAAACGAAACATTACTTATACGAGTGTAGAAATCATTCTTTAGTTACAAGTTTTGCAATTCTCTAGCAACAACCTATAATCACAAATTACTTTATCTAATAAAATTTAATTAAAGTAAAAAAAAAAAAAAAAAAAAAAGACATGACGGGACAAAAGAATATATAGAAAAAAGAAAAATAGAAATATTTGGGCCCATGAATGAGAAAAACAACAAAATTTTGTTTTTGGAAAGGGAAATGGTTGAAAATTAAAAGAAAGAAAGTGGGGAGTGGGGCGGTTGCCGTCGGTCGGTCGGTCGGTCGGGAAGGTGCCGGTGGAAGGAGCAGGAGAAATTAAATCAGTGGAGAAAAGTCCGCACGTGGGAGGATTTTTTTTAAAACCCTACAATATCTCTGCGGACCCCCTTCCCCTTCTTCCTCCCTTCTTCAACTTCAACTTCAACTTCAACTTCCCCACCCCACGCTGCCGCCTACCTCCCCGACCACCGCCACCGCCCCACCACTCAACACCACCCTCTCTACACCTCAAACCATTCGTTTAAATTCTATTGGGAAAACAAAAAAAGTTCTTTTTTGTTTAATTCAAAAAAAAAAAAAAAAACATTTAAATATGATCAAAAGATGTAAGATCCGTTAAAAGTCGCCGGAAACTGACCTCACCGGATCTTGTAGTTTTGCGGGCATGATTGTGACGGGTGAGGCGATGGGACCTCACCGCACGACCGGAACGTTCATGGAAAGCTACTTCCAAGCTACTCGCTGCCATTTCGGATTTTGACTTGGTTTCGGCATCTCATTCGTCGCAATCAATCAATGCGTTTCCAATTTTAATTCCCTTTTTAAATTTAATTTTATTCTATGGTTAAATTAAATGTTTGCCGTACATAATTTTGCAGGAAAGAAAAGAAAATTAAAGTTATTTTCATATCATTAAAATCTTGACCTCCTAGGTTGCTTCATAAAAGTTAAATTATATATTTAAAGATTTTATTATAAAATGATTAATTTTTTCCGTGGAAAAATCTAATAAATAGGGCTTTAACGAAATTTCCTTCGCTGTGTCCTTTTATTAAATAAATAGATTTTAGTACGATTACATATCTGTATAAAAAAAAATAAATATAATATCTTTGTTGAAATACAATTATATTTTATTCAGCTAAAAAATAATTAAGGAGAGAGAAAGAGAGTCTAAAGATTGTAATAAATATATTAATAAATTTGAAGGGTAATAATTTAATGTCAGAGAGCCGCAAATCTTGAAAATATAAAACAAAAGCAGCAGTGAGAATCCAGGTGGGGTGGCATCTTCTTCCCCTCTCTCTCCAAAACCGGCAATGCCCAGTTACCAGTCATCCCTCTCCCCTTCCCTGAAAGCCACGTGCACTCACCTGCCACTGCCGACATTTACTGTTTACCCTCCTCCTTCTGTTACCCTGTCACTGTCTGTTCCTCTGTAAACCCTAAACCACCTCCGCCACCTCCGCCGCTACTTAGTGGAACAGCAGCGTTTCCACCCCAGCACTGCTCCGGCGCCACCGCCGCGAAGGTTTCCTCGATGGACCCGACTCCGGTCTCGTCCACGTGCACGCTTCTATGACCATCCCCCATTCAATATTAAATGTAAACTCTTTCTTATTAATTAACATTCAATGTGTTCACATAGCTCTACCCAAATCCCTCCTCTCTTTTATTCTTATTTTTATGTCACTTCCATTTAAATTAACAAAATATATATATATATTGAATATATTTTGAAATAACACGCGTAAATGAAATCCAGAGAATCATATTTCGACTAACAACAATTTGATCATATGACAGAAGTATAATTTGTTGGACACCGAGTGCAAATCTTAGAAATCAGAATCAGACATGGAGACAGAGTTGTAATGAAATGAGTTGGGCATATGGCCAAGTGGAAAGGTGGAATTTGTCTCTTTCCTCTCAGTGGGTTATTTGTATGTATTAATAAAGTTTTAATATATAGTGAGGCAGAGTTTATATTATATACTGCTAAAGTTTTAATTAGGTGAATTAAAAAGTAATAAAACACATAGGTTTAATTAATTAATGTTGGTTGGGTTGGTCGTGTAGTTAATGTCACATCATACTCCATTCATTTCATCCCCAATCTCATTAATCAATCAATAATACTACAAACTCATTATCCCAACTAAATTAAATTAAATTAAATTAAATGGGTTTGAAAAAGTAGTTAATTATTATTATTGTTGTTGGGTAAGTAGGAGCTATATTTATTATTATTATGTATGAATGTTTTTTTGGTGACCAATTAAATTATGGAAATTAAGATAATAATGACCAAAATCTTGTCAATTTTCATTTACAACTTGAAAGCAGTGAGAGATATAATAAAAAAAAAATAAATATATAAATCTGTAAGTAAAGAAATAAAGTAGATTTTATTTGACAAAGAAACAGAGATGAGAGCTGGCGCATGCCAAGCACGTGGGATTACAGTTCACTCCATTATTGAGTCACAAATCTCCAAGACATGGTTTTGTTCTTAGGTTACTCATTTTTAATTCATCGTTATGCTAAATCTCTGTATTTAATTCATCATTAAACTGAATACAACTCAGTTTTACTTACCTTCTAAATCCCAATTAATTGCTTCCCAAATCCAAGGTCAACTTTCTTTCCCCTTAACTTAACCACCTTAATTAACTTTTCCTCTAATTAACCGACATATCTCAGCTTACTTCGCAAAATGTGGCCGAGTTTGACTTTCAATTATTCAAACAAATATTTTTAACCATTCTATACCTCGGTTAGTAAAGGTTCATACATATCATTATGAGTGGAACATAAAAAATACTCGAAATCACTCTTAAATTGGCATTTAATGTAATATATATAAATTATTAATACCTACCCATTTAATAAATGAATAGAGGAGGAAAAAACAATATAATAGGGATGCATCTAATTATTTAGTAAACAAATTATTTGTTTTTTTTTTGTCTAATCTGTGGTCACATATCAACTTTACTTTATAGTATGGTACCACACAAAATCAGTAGAAAATAAAGGGAGAGATTAAATTCATGTTATTCGCATTGGAGATTTCATTTAGATTGTGATATTAATAAATTTGTGATCAATAATTGAAGCTGGCTATAACCAACCAATTCATTAATTATTAGTTAATCATGTCCTGTTCCGCTAATAATTCTATTCCATGATTTAAATGCCTTTTTCATTCATAACCAACTTACTTACATTTACTAATCTAACCCTAATTAATTCCATTTCTCCCATTTGATTAAACACAAACAGAGAGAGAAATTGATGAATTAGAGCGTAAACAGAGATTACACACAAATTTATATGAACAGAGGGAGGCGAAATTGATGATTAATTCAATTCCGCCTCAAACCCCAAATCCTTACATTATTATTATTATTAACAAAACACTAAATGGTTTTTTTGTTTTGTTTTTTTGTTTTTAATTAAAAAAAAAAAAAAAAGAACAGAGGTTTGGAAGAAAATGTTTAGTTTTACAAGCAAAATTTAGATTTGGGGGAAGAAGAATGGAGGTGAGGCTGATTTTGTTTAATGTGGCCACGAGAAAGTTTCGAAGGGTGTGGTAGTTGGAATCCAAGTGTGTGTATAATCCGCCATTAAAATCTGGTCTCCGAACAACCTGTAATCTTCTTCTTCTTCTTCTTCTACATTGCTCACTCTGTTGTACCATGGGTATGAATAAAGCCAACCTTCCAATGAGTCAGCGAATACGAACTCTTTCCCCAATTCGGTTGTTTCGTAACTCGTCCCCAAGCTAGGAAGCTCCACGATTTCGCTCAATTCCTCCGGCGTCGACGGACACAAACCGGAAGAGGAAGAGGAAGAGGAGGAGGAGGAGGAGGATGAGGAGGGCGTCGGCGGGGGAGGGGTGGGGAGTTCCATGGAGGCAGCTTTGGCGGCGGCGGCCTGGACGTCGCGGGGGGAGTTGGAAGCGGGTCGAGGGAACTGATGGGCAAGTTGGGGAAAGTTGAGAATGGCGGAGTTGCCTTTGATAGTTAAAGCGGCGACGTCGTGGGCACGTGCGGCCATTTCAGGGGTGGAGAAAGTGCCGAGCCAGATCCTGCTCTTCTTTCGGGGCTCGCGAATTTCGGAAACCCATTTTCCCCATGCCCTCATTCGGACCCCACGGAAAACCGGGTGCTTGCTGTTTCCATTGCTAGTTTCCCTGGGCCGCTTCGCCCGTTTCCGGTTCGAGTGAATCGCAATCGCCGCCCCTGCCTGATCGATCTCAACCGACGAGGAGGAGGAGGAGGAGGAGAATGAGGAGGAAGAGGAAGAGGCAGAGTTGAAAATTGCAGGGTCATTGTGAACGACAAGGCGAGCCATTGGAAATGGGAGGTTTTAATGGAGTGAGCTAAACAAAAGGGTATTATTAGAAATTTGAAGTCACCCCTACACGAATGGGTATAAAAGGGTTTATATATATATATATAAATAAATATATCCCTGTGCATTCATCATGCACGGGGATTGTAATAGAAGCGGGTGTAGACGAGTATTTCTCTTTCCTTATTATTTCTCCCTCTCTCTCTCTCTCTCTCTCTCTCAGTCTCACCCACCACCCTCTCTCCCATCATTCGTATCGGTCTTTCCCGTGTCTCTTACAAATAAAGATCTCAATATCATTATTATTTATAGAAAAATAAATAAAATGATATTAGTTATTATTAGGGGGGGAAGGACGGTGAAGGTACAAAGAGTTGGGGGAGATGAACCCTCACACCCCAGCCTGGATTCTGGTCGTGTGGGACAATTTGGGGTTTTTACTCGGAATAAACAAGAAGGTGAAATGAATAAAATTAAGACTCCGTATGCATTTTGACATTTTTATGTTTGAACAGTGATGATATGTAACTGGATGGAGTTCATATCAACTCGCAAATTACTCTCGACATGACTTAAAATACATATATTGAACAGGAAAGAAGCCAAAGAAAAAGGGTTTGGTTATTGGAGTTGTAATTTATTGTATGAGGACAGCTTGGTTGTTATTTGTGTACAAATTCAATGAATTGGGGTTGTTTTGTGTGTGGGTGATGTTGCCTTAGAGTGCGAATTCTTGTTTCCAAGCTTATAGCCTCTATTTTAGCCCACAAATTCCTCTAACACTTCTAAATTTAATTTGTACCCTACTACTTTATTTATTTAAACACCCATAACACATGCTTTTTTTTTATTTTATTATTATTATTAATACGACAATCACCCTATTGTATAGTCTTAATTACATAATTTTAAAATCCAAAGTAAACAAAAATAAATAAATAAAGAGGGTCCAATAATAATAAATCAGACACTATTGAAGGGCATGGTGTTGGTTAAATGGTTGCAGTCGTTTTGGTCTCCCAGACCATATTGTAAAATTAATATTCTTTACAGTAACGGAATTCGCATCATTTTTTAATATAATCTTTTTAATAACCATACCATATTCTTACACATTTAATAAAACCCAGTCAATTTCTCTATTTCTTTTATTTTTTTAAAAAAATAACTTTATTCAGATCATAGCGTACATTAATTAAGTTGACAAAATCTAGTACTATAGTCAGGCTCATATCGACACATATTTAATTCCCACATCATTGCCAAACATGTGCTTTAATTTTTCATCCATTTTTCACTCCCCTAACTTTTATTCATCATTTTCAAATTTATTTCATTCAATTCTTATACTTTTAAACGTGGGAGTAAGATATTTGTTGAAAGCATAGAATAATATATTTCTTAAAAACTTGAATGATCGCCTTTATTGTGTCCATTTATTTAAATCATAAAAGATTAGGTGTGGAGTTTAAATTGTTGTTGAAATTATTGATGATAAATTAATGACATAACTATAATGTTTCATTTTAATGCATCTAATGTCATTCATCTGTCCCATTGAATAATCATTCATTTCATTTGGCTTTCATCATGTTTTTTTTTTTTTTTTTAATTTATTTATTATTATGATTATTAGGTCAAAATCATGAATTCGAAAATTGAGTCGATGTACTAAAATTGTACGTGTTTTATTTATTTATTTATTTATAGCATTAACCTATAGAACATAGGAAGGTACATACCTTGTTTTCCACTAGCACCAATGTCAAAATAGGGGATAGTGATGTAGACAAATTCCTAAATTTGTGTAAATATATCGATCAAAATGTTTCTAATATATTTTAAAAGAAATTTAAACGTCTAGGACTAACAACGGTTGAGTAATTGCTTTATATAAATAGATGATGCACGATTATTTAGGTATTAAAAATGTTAGGGGGAAAATATGATAAGAAAACTAACAATTCGATAACTCGAATGAATAGTTTGATTGATTTAATGACGCATAAAAATACATAGTCATTAATTAGAGCATAATTTGAAAGGCGAAAGTATGAAAAATGAGAGAAACATACAAACATTTATTTCATAATTGTGTAAGGATATTAATGTGGATAGTGATTGAAGCTTCAATACTAGCCCATTACCTCATGGATTCAACCCTATGATCCATTTAATATGTGGACCCATCTATCTTTTATTTTCCCCCCTCTTTTCATTTTCTAGTTAAATAAATATTGTATTTTTTAATCCAATTTCTTGATTATTTTATCTCCATCACATGGAAATCCATGCGTTCTAAAATTAACTTGATCGTAGCAATCTGTTAGAATGTTAAACAAGAATAAGAATACTTTGGAAATATACTTGTTTTCTACCTAAAAATGTGTGTATAAAGTTAGAAAGAAGTATAATGTTAATCTAAATATAGTAAAAAATTATTGTCTTCTGAAATAGAAGAAAAGGATACAGAAGTCAGAAGGGACAGTCAATACACGATTCAGTTATTACAACCAGAAAGCAACAGGGTTATTGTGGAATGAGTACAAATAGCTGCCAAAGGTTTTAACTTTATGAGTTTTTTTTTATTTATTTATGGATCATGCATGTCTGTGAAGTAAAAAAGCAAACAGATATGGTAGCTCAACAGCCAATTGTGCATTTATTTACCACAAAATGGTCCTTCGAGACTACGAATTTGGATCAGAATCATTGAAAACATAGTAAAAATGAGTTCTGATTGGACTTGAAATTCACCTTATCCAATAATGGTGGATATGGGACTGGGAAACTTAATCCTGGTAGGCTGGCAAATTTCCATCCTTTAATGAAATAGGGACACTTCAAATCTGTCAAAATTTATTATGGTTATTGGAGTTATGAGAAAAGAAGGACCCAGAAGGAAGAACCTCATCAGGCCATCATTATAACCATATGCTCTCATTCAGAACACCTAATTTTGCAATCCCCACCATTTTTTTTTTTTTTTTTTCCCATTTTGAAGCAAAGATCACTAAATTCACAGGGACCCACAATAGCTAATATTTTGATTCTATTTTATTCTTGGTACCTGTGTGATCATCTGAAGTTTCATGAGAGTAGTAGAGCCTGTAGAAGATCTCAAATATCTGATAATCAGGGTCCCTTTGTTTGTTGACAGCAACCCACCAAGTTCATTAACATCATCGCCCATTCCACATTGCCCCTGTTCTTCATAGGAAGCTTCGTGTTGTGGTGCCATATTAAAGATCATATATGCCTGAGTATCTGATTCCGATCTCAGAGATACGGTTCTTGAATGTGGGTCTCTCTTCAATTGGTCTGGATGGACCCAGTGAGTGAAAACATTTATTGCTTTGGATGGATGTGGTTGATGATGACCCAAAGAACGAGTAATAACTTCCATTGTGGTCCTGGAAAATGGCTTCCATGATTTGAAACCCGAAGACTCACAGCCAGATGCAGAGGTTGCTGAAAGGAAATCAGAATTTCTACTGCAATATTGACAAATAATCATAGTTTTGTTTTACCAGTCTGCTATCTACAAGAGCACTGCCACAGTTGCAATCCATTTTCAAGGTCCTTGACATGATCCCACCGAGGTTTAAGCAGATTTTTTCCAAAGAGAAGCTGCAAAGGAGTCATTTTGTTCTGTGCAGTTATTTTAGAGTTTCATGGATTTCCTTCATAACTTCAATGGAGCACTTACAACATCTTTATTTGAAACACTATGTTATACCAGAATGAATGAAGGGTAATGTCATACTTCAAGGGCTTGGCATGCCAAAGGGAGTGCTTATGTACTTTCCTGACTCGGAGTTGCATCTCGAGATATCTCTCATTTAGTATTGAAAGAAGGCAGTATGTCGTTGTAAGTAGAGAATATCCTCTTCTGTCAACAATCACTGAAAATGCTTCCCAATTCAACACCTCTAAAAATGGTGGTACGAAATTGTCTGATATGATCACAGGTACACACTCATAAAACATGGCTTCCACAACCCGTGGACTATTGAGCTCGTAACCCTTTGGGCAGATGCAGTATTTGCTGCTCTTCATACACTGAATGTAACTCATTTTGCTTGCAATACCATGAGTCATTGGACCAAAGATCTTCATATCAGGGTTAAGACATAACCATGCATATTCCCAGCATAAAAGGGCATGAACATGTCTTTGTGAAGCAGGTTTTACTCCAAGATCTCTAAGAAGATTTCTCGCTAGATAAGTTTCTGGAAGAGACATATCTCATCCAGTTTTAAAGGCAACTGTTACATCAGTATTGCAAAGTGCTTTTAAGCAGCGCTCAATCATGGCATGCAACAAGAAAATGATCTGCTCCACCAGTTCTATTCCAGTATGGATATTTGGCTGCAATATTTTCCGAGTATTCCTTCAAAAAAATTGACGTAATTTGTCCTGTTATGAAAATTACGCACATATAGGACTTGGCAGAATAAATTTCCTGATCACGTAAAGAGGAACTCATTGGTCTCCACGCAAAGCAAGAACAATCTTAAAACCCAGCATAATATAAGATCATCAGACGAACAATTCAAAACTAACACAAACATACTGTTCATCTCTTCTAGTGAAGTTATGGACTTTGATGGCATTTCACTCTTCATCTTCTTCCGTTGAGTTGTGCTTTTAGAATCGGTTTCTGAGACTGATGAGCTTATATTTGATATCAAGTTCTCTGAATGAACTGTGTTAACAGGTGAAGCTGGGATCCGTAGCATGGCGGTTGAAGAATTGAAAGTCATATCTATATCCTCAGGCTTTCGCAATGATAAGTTTTTAAATTCTTCTAACTCACCAAAATCCAATCCATTGCACCAAAATCTTCTAACTCGTTCCCTTAAGTGACGGTATCATTTGGTTTCACAAACTGCTCTAAGTGGAACTCAAAACTTGGTATGGAATATGAAACTGATTAGTCATCGAACTCATTTACAAGATGGAACCATTTGCAAATATATCCCTCAAGAATTCCACCATATGATTAGAGAGATTCAAGCTAAGCTTCATCTCTATCAGGAGGGTGTACGATGTTATGGAAGCTTGGCATATTTACACTACAACCTTTTGCTTCCCCTTCACAGTCTTCTTATTCATTATACATTTGCGGCTTTCCGACACCAGAATCTGATGCTACCTAAATCAATTGGTTTTCATCTGAAAAACTCGAGTATACCATACTGAGTGAAGGATCATATGAAATAAATCATACTTCACCGGAATTTTGTTCCAAATGAAATGCTTTTGAACTATTTTCAGTCTTGCATGCATGACAAGGTAGTCCTTCTCAGGAATTGAGAGCAGAATATTTCTCAAATTAGAGATCTCTTTCTCTTGAACAAATACTGAGAATGATTCCCAGTTTAATACCTCAAAGAAAGGAGGCACGTAATTATCTGATAGGAAAACTGGAACACATGCGTTTAGAATGGCCTCAACCACTCGAGGAGTATGAACTTCATATCCTCTCGCACATATGCAGTATTTACTATTTTTCATGTGCTCCCTATAGATTCTTTTCCCTTCAGCATTGCGTGGCATTGGGCCAAAAATTTTCATGTCAGGTTCTTTATTTTCCCAGTAATGAAGCAGTATTGGTCGGAGATAACCGTGCATACCCCCAGCAAAGAAGGCTAATGTAGTCCTGTCTGAAGGAGGTTTTGCTCCAGTAGTTATATCAGGGTCCTTTGTCAAATGTATATTTGTAACTGGTACGCTAGTGTCCTTCCCAATTTGAAAGCCTCTAGCAGCGTTTGCATTGCAGAGAGCTCTGATGCAGTTCTTCATATACTTCCTTGTGAGTTTGGAAGCCTGAAATTGAATGTATTGAAAATAAATGATAACTAGACTACTAGGAAACAGACTCCAACAATATATTTAAAATGACAACAAATTGTAACTAAACTATTTATGCTCAAGTCAGGGTTTCGGACACACGGAACACTGTCCACAGAATACAAAGCAAACAAGCCTCAGCTACTTCAAAGGATAACATGAGAAGAGTTTCCAAGACAAGCAACGAAATACTCGAACAAGACATTGTCGATAGATCTAAATTCTGTATAGAATACATACCCAGTCGTGACAAGCAACAAGAAAATGATCAGCACCTCCAGTTCTGTTCCAGAATTGGTGGTTTCTCCTAATTAAGTTGACATAGTTCCCTAGACGTTCCTCTAGGATCTTTCGACCTTGGGAATTTTGTTCAGAAAGTGCACTCCTTAGTAACTGCGAACTGAAAGGTAAATAGAACAAGTGAGCCTTCTTGGGATTCTTTGCAACAAAATTTTTATTCTCTTTCATCAATTTCATAAACCATCCTTCTGAGGCATATATCCCTCTCATCCGAGGTTGATGGAAAATAGGCTTTTCTCCTTCCTTGTAGATATAAACTTTAAGCGTTTTTTCCATCAAGTCATAACTCCTGCAAAGGGAACACGCAATATACGCTTCATCCTGGTTAATGTTGGTACTGGTCACAGTATCCAAATTTTCACAATAAGCTAATTGACATTGAAGACACAGGATCAACGAAGATGATAGCTGATGGGATAGACTATATGCCAGGCCACTGCTACATGTCTAGGCAGTATGAACCAAACAATGTTTAGAAAATATTACCTCTTGAACATAGAAACATTTCTGAAAACAGAAATAATTCCTGGGCTGTTCACAACAGCAGTGGCTTTCTCGATCTCCAGTCTCGCATGTAGAAGTTCACGATCACGTGAAGAAGACAAACGACACTGTGGCTTCTACTACCAAGTAAAATCAGCAGTGCAAGTGTTAGAGTTGAGTTTTTGTCAATGATCTAATTGGAACCTTAAGTTGAAATCCATACCTTCGAACAAGGAGAAGTATGACTTAGAGACAACAACGCGTTCATTTGAGATATTGATATTGGTGGCATCTCAGGACTCTCCAAAGTCGATATGTCATACCGTGCAAGTCCATCCAAGGTAACGGAGACATTCTTCCCTTGCTCAGACCTTGTATCATTTGTAACTATTTCCTCAGTTCTACCGAAACGGTCTTCTGGAATGGAAGATGTATTTTGAGCAGAAGACAAGTCAGATTTTCTAGGATCTACAATTAACTCTTGAGGTTGATTTGAGACAAAAGAAATATGGTTTCTCATTTTACTCATATTTAGATTGCTGCTGTCTTCACCTTCAACAACTCTCTTGTAACTGTTGTCTAAAATTTTTTCCTTCATGGGGGGATTAGAACCAAACTCTACCGTCCCACTCCCAATGTCATTATCAACAGTAAAATTTCCATCTGGCATTGCCAAAGTCTCTTCAAATGGTGTACCATTCTCATATGGCATGCTCTTAGCAGCATCCAACGTCAAACCAAATCCTCTTTCTCCCTTCTTTTCAGTAATGTACTCAGTTCTTTCCTTCCTATTTTTCACATGAGTGACAGTATACAGGAAATGAACTTCTGAATGATTTAAACTAGTGATATTTTGAAGACTCATAATGTCTGAGCTCTTAACATCAAGTGGTAGGAAAGATTTTTTCGCATAAGGATAAACGTAGCACTGTGAAACAATGAGAACTGAAATTATGATGGCTATCATAATCAGCAGCCTCCGGATTTTGATACCATGAAACAAGTTTGTACATTTATGAATAGCCATATAAGAAACCGTGGGAAGCAACCAATATCTATAAAATATTCCAATAACTTGAAGAAGCTCGGGATCACATTGGACTCCCAATTTTAAAAAACCACATGAACTTGGAGCAGTCGCATACGACCATCATGCACCTTGCAGCAACTGGATACTAATGCGTGAGAAAGGAAAACCCACAGTTATCAAACAAGTCTGAATTAGCTTATGAACTACGGTTGACAATAGACAGCTAAATCATGACGAAAAATTATGAGCTAATTCAGTCGCTACCAGCAATTAGCACCAATTTTGAGAAGACATTTCTCAGAAACCTTATCGATCGCAGGGGAATGAGATGAAAATCACAAACATTCAAAATTGCAGCTAGAACATCAAACGGACAGAGAATTCGAAATTCAATGTTACTCCGACCAAAATAGAAGAGAACAACTGTTTGCGAAATCAAAAAGAAAGTTGGATGTTCAGCTAAGCTCGAGCTTTCTTTACCTCTGAAGCACTAGCCTCTTCAATCCTATAAGCTATGTAAGCAGCATTTCAACTTTCAAGCTTCGTCGGTACCGTCCGTACAACGGTGATCATCTTCATCGCTTGTTTTGGAAGTGATTCAGACATCTGAGAACTGTGTCGTCGAGTCCGCCAAATTTGATGGGAGGCTAAATTATTTATATCCTTATATCATTATCTAAATCTTTTTATTTTATTAAAATGAAATCTTTCATTTAAATATCTGCATGCCAGGTTATTTCAGAAATCATTAGCTAAAGCTTCTTTAATTGACGTGACAAGTACATTATTTATGAACCATTTCTTTTTCCTTCTCCCGAAAGATTTAGTAAGATTAATATTATAAAAATAATTGCAATTAAAACATTTATAAACACTAATTACTAGTCATTTATGCATTATTTAAATTTAAATCTTATATTTCAAAATTATCTCAAAATTTATATACAATAAACAATTTCGTCTTTAGAACGGTAAACATTACCTAAAAATTATGGTACATATATGACGATCATAATAAGAATGAGAGATTAAACCATCTACCTTTAAAATGGTAAAGAATATCTAAAAATTATCTCAAAATATATAACTATCATAAGAATAAGAGATTAAACAATTCACATTTAGAACGGTAAATAGTTCTTAAAAATTATCTCAAAATTTATATACCACATATGACGATCATAAGAATGACAGATTAAACAATCCACACCCCAACCTAACTCTAATCCATATGTATATAAACATGGTAGAAAAATCTCAAGTAACCAAAACTAATTTCCTTCCCTCATTCAAGACTTGTACAAACTACATTAGGAACATGGATGAGGCCTGCCCTTGTAATAATTGAGTGTCTTGTTAAATCCAGAATCAAACTTTGTCTATGTCAGTTGGTTTTGATCTCAAACACTCTCGTGTACCAAATTGAATGAAGGATCATGTGAAATGCATCATACTTTGCAGGCTTTTCATGCCATAGGAAGTGTTGTTGCACCATTTTCACTCTTGAATGCATTGCAAGGTAGTTCTCCTCTGGGATTGAGAGGAGAATGTCTCTCAAATTCGGTATATCTCTCTCTTTAACAAACACCGAGAATGATTCCCAATTCAATACCTCGAAGAAGGGAGGGACATAATTATCCGATATAATCACGGGGATGCACTCGTTGAGAATTGCTTCGATCACCCGAGGCGTATGAACTTGATAGCCTCGAGCACATATGCAATACTTGCTGCTCTTCATTTGCTTCATGTAGGCACTTTTCCCTTCAATACTATTTGGCATTGGGCCAACAATCATCATGTCAGGTTCTTTGTTTTCCCAGTAGTGTAGAAGAATAGGCCGGAGATAACCGTGCATGCTCCCAGCAAAGAATGCCAACGTGGTCCTTTCGGAAGGAGGTTTCCCACCGATATCATCTATGGGGTTGTCGATTGAATGTACAAAAGTTACTGGCAAACTGGTGTCTTTTCCAATTTCGAAGTCTGCTGCAGCATTTGCATTGCAGAGTGCTCGGATGCAGTTCTTCACCAAACGCTTTGTGAGCTTGGGAGCCTGAAATTGATCTATATCAGTCAATAATTACAATGCATCAGGAAACCACACTTCCATTGAATGCAATGAAAGAACATGAAAGGGCTACAACTCTAACAACCAAAAGGGACTCCAATCCAAAAAAACAAGATGAAACTCGTAATTATAAAAAGATTTAGTGACCAAAGCCCTTAAAGAGCGCTAAACCTAACCAGTTTCCAAATAATCTCAATTGATCTATTATTCCTCTCAATCCAAATGCAAAGAACATTAAGTTTCAGGTTGTTACAAAACAATTAGCAAGAAAACTCATTTTCATCTAGCGTATCTGATTCACATAAGCATTACTGTCAAATAATGAACTGAAGCTAAATTGATATGATTAGCGAGATTGAAGAATGTCTACCCAATCATGACAAGCAACAAGAAAATGGTCTGATCCTCCATTTCTTTTCCAAAAAGGATACTTCTTCCCAATTAAGTCAATGTACTTCCTGAGAAGTTTTTGTAGATCCCTCTTGTTGCGGAATTTATTTCCCAATGCGACCCTTAGGAACTGTGAACTGAAGGGCAAATAAAATAAATGAGCTTTCTCAGGGTCCTTCACAGTAAACTTTTTGTTTTCTTCCAATAATTTCATAAACCATCCTTCTGAGGCATATATTCCAGTCAATATAGGCTGATGGAAAATGGGTTTTTCTCCTTCCTCGTATATATAGACTTTAAGCATTTTTTCCATCAACTCGTAACTCCTGCAAAGATGACAAACCACAAGCTTTGCCTTAGTAAAGGTTGATTGATGTTTCGCTAAGGTAAAAGAGAATGAGCAAAAATAATCCTGCAAAAGATGCTCTGTCCCTCTCATAAAACAAGTCAACCCAGATAATGTAAAGCTTGGTAACTGGAAATGGTTTAAACCTTTTGAGACTGATACAGGACTGAGATTTAAGAAGAAATGTTCAGAACAAAATTTTTAGCCTTTGTCTTTCAACTGTAGACTATATAACCTTACAAAAATGTTAACCTTTTGCTTTCATTTCCCCATAAAGAAAAAATATGCTTGGGAGTATTATTCACCATTTAAAGTTCAGGAAACTAAGCTCAATGTAAGTGGCATTGGGCAGAATCAAGAGTGCTTAACCACAGCATTGTCTCCAAAGAACATTGGAAGATGCAAGAAAAATGAAAAACACCAAATGTTTTAAGGTATTGGATTACCTTGTAAAAATGGAAATGTTCCTGAAAATAGAGCCATTAATTCCTGGAGTGCTCCTTAACACAGAAGAATTTTCAATCTCCCGTCTTGCATAGTGTAGTTCACGGTCACGTCGGGATGTCTGTGGACATTGCCGCCTCTGCTACCAAGTGTCATTACGAGTGAAAATTTTAGAACTCTAGATGGTTACAGTTACCCAAATCTGGAACCTCGAAATGTAATCCATACCTTCAAACAAGAAGACTTGTGAGCCCTTGATAGCTTTGAATACATTTGAGATATGGATATAAATGGCCCACTCAATGTTGATATGTCTGGCCCCCCCTTTCTGTCATTCAAGACAACTGAATCTTTCTTCCCTGGCACAATTCCATCATCGTTTTCTAATTCTTCCATACTGCTTCTGGCATCCTCTTCTTGGCCAGCAGATGCATCTGGAGTCGCTGAAATGTTAGAATATGTATGATCAACCTTTTTAATGCTATTGTTCATAGTTCCATGGGATTGTTTTGAAACAACTATGCTTTGATTTCCAATTTCACTCACACCTGGACTGCTAGTGGCTTTACCTTCATCGGCTGTCATGTTACTATCTTCTAAAACATCTCCCTTCATCAGGGGGCTGTAACTTAATTCTGCATTCGTTTCCCTTATAACAGTATCCTCTGTCAGATTACTCTTTTCCTCCTCATCAAAGGACTCTTTCTTCAAGAATTCTGATGTCAAATCACCAACTTCTTTTCTTACCTTTTTGTTAGTATCATAATCAACAGTTTCCTTTGTATCCAAGTTGTTAATACCCGTATCAACTGTATCAAATCTACAAAGTCCTAAATTGTTCATATGACAGACATTCTGAACCATCATATGAGTTGAGGCCTTATCGTTTAAACTTTTTGTGTACTGAAACACAGAATATTGGAAAGAAAAGAGAGTAATAAGTATCATAATTATGATAATGAGAAGCCGCCGGATCTCCATATCGCCAAAAATCCAACCAATTACCTCGTCAGTATTCCAAATCGCACAATTGATAGACGAATATCTCCATTAAACAAAGGTAGTCACAATAAAAATCAATACACGATAGACGGAATAAAAAATCTGTTTCTGTAGACTGTAGCACCATACCGAACAAATCAACTTACGCGTGCAAAATATACCAATTCCTCTCTTCCCAGATACAAATTAGATATACCATACTAGTTCTGAATCCCCATTGATTATGAACTAATGATTAATAATTATACCTCGTTTCTTAAAATCGAAATCTCCATCAGATCATTGCAATCAGGAAAGGAAAATTATAAGAATCTGTAAAGTGCTTTTACCAGGGAAATGGTAGGTCCCAACTCTATTTGAAGGAGAATCTAGATTCTAGATGACGACAAGTGAAAAAACGAAGTTCACCCAGAAAGGCAAGAAGGGATATTGAATGAGGACCAGCTTACGAGTTCGTTAATGTTGGGACGTGGATTGGCCCGCCGTTTCAGAGAGAATGAAGCGGCAATCATTGGAAGGTTATCACAGAGCCATCTGTGGGGCTGAGCTCAAATCCATTGGTGCATGAATCAATTTTTTCCAGTCGCAAATCCTGAATCTCATCCGGTACATCAAGGAGATTCGAATCTTTGATGAAAAAGGCAATTTTGCCCATTTCTAACCAGAAACAGAGAAGTCGTCTCTGAATCCGAACTTCTACGTTCCAAGCGTCTCGTCAAAAGCTAAAAAGGGGTGGAACAACAATTTTGCTTTTTTAATATTGATTTTATTAAATTTAAATAAATAATGATTTTGATATAATTAAATTGTAAATTTATTTCTAAATCCAGTTAGTTTTTAAGTTTTAAAAATTATTTAATATATCCATAAATCTTAAATTTGTGTTCATAAACTTTATAAAATAACTATGAGTTTAGTTTCCATTTTTTTTTAAGTTGGCATTTATTTAATCTCTAAAATATTTTTAAAATATTTAATAGAGTTACTAAAATTTAAAAATTAATTATAAATCTAGTATTCAAAATTTTAATTTTGTATTTATTTAATCTTTAAATTCAAGAAAATAATAAATAAAAAAATCTCTCTCTTTAGATCTTAAACTATTAAACTATATATATATATATATATATATATATATATATATATATATATATATATATATATATATATAATTGATTTTAGGGCCATAAAAATATATATTTGATTCTTAAATTTTTAATTTTGTATTAACTAATTTCTTAAATTTTTTATTTTATATTTATTAGGTCATTAGCATTGGGAAAAGGGAGTTATTTAGGAAGATCCTAAAGTTTGGTTTTAATTGGGTTAAGAGTTAGTTGAATAATATTGGCTGGATCATATTAATATGCATCGGAAATTTATAAACACAAAATAGCAATTTACCATAAAAAAAGCATTTTGTATACTAAATTACAGCCATTTCTTTGATTGTTCCTACACATGTTGAGTGTTGTGCGCCGAAAGCGGAACAAAGGTACTCACAACACCAATGAACGATTTTACACAAAGAGGCACTAAGATATTTACGTGGTTCGGAGAGAAGTTCCCCTACATCCACGAACCAATCACTAATAAACCAAAGCATTACAAGTGAATATCTCACTATCACACTACAAAGACTCAGAACACATGTCACTCAACAAATACAATGTGACTCCGAAAGCTCTCCCAAATTCCGATACCAAATTCTGATATCAAATCCCGATATATAACTAAACCCTGGTGTGACTAAATCTAATTCAAATAACCAAATCAAATCTAATTCAAATAACCAAATCAAATCTAATTCAAATAACCAAATCAAATATAATCCAAAAACCAAATCAAATCAAAACTTATGACAATTTACAACAATCTCCACCTTGTCATAAGATCTCCAAAACAAATCAAAACTTAATGACAATTTACAACAATCTCCACCTTGTCATAAGATCTCCAAGTTGATAACTGAGTTGGTTGCTACCACCTCAAGCCTCAATACGTAAGTTGGGAACTCCATCAATTATAGAGAAAGCATATGCTATCGTATCATCAAACCTTGCAGGTTTTCGAATTACCCTTCGTGGTCTATTCTTGGCGATAGACTCAGGTTCCTCCACTCTTTCATTTACAAGGCTTTGCTCCTCCAGACTTTGCTCTTTCTGTTCTAAGACATCAAAGTTATTATTTACCTGGTCAATAGGTTCTTCAGTAGGAGCAACCACATCAGGAGAGAACACCACCTTCTCCACCTGCTTCAATGCCTCGTCATTATTTTCAATTTTCTGCAAAAACATTCCAGACTCATCGAATGTCACATCTCGACTATTAACAATCTTACTTGTTTCTGGACACCATAACCTATAGCCCTTCACACCTTTGCTAAAGCCCATAAACTTGGCTTTTTTTGCTCTAGGATCCAGCTTTGAGTCTGTCACATGATAATAAGCAGGACACCCAAACACATGTAATTTATCATAATCACTAACAGGACTACCTGACCATACCTCAAGCGGAGTTCTCCCACCGTTTCCAGAAACAGGTAAACGATTCACCAAGTGAACTGCATAACTGAGAGCCTCAGCCCAAAATGCCTTACTCAATCCTGCTTGAGACAATATGCATCGAACCTTCTCTATTAATGTCTGGTTCATTCTCTCAGCAACTCCATTTTGTTGTGGCTTACCAGGAACAGTGAAGTGTCGAACGATCCCTTCATCTCGGCATACTTTAAGGAATGGATCATAAGTATATTCTCCCCCGTTGTCTGACCTCAGCCTTTTGATTTTCTTGTCCGTCTGATTCTCTACCATTTTCTTCCACTCTAGGAAGATTTGGAGAACCTCGTTTTTGTGCCTCATGGGATACATCCAAACTCTCTTCGAGTAGTCATCAATAAAGGTGACGAACCACCTCTTTCCTCCCAATGAGACATTCTTTGTGGGACCCCATACATTAGTGTGAACATAATCCAAAATGCCCTTTGTTTGGTGTATAGCTGTACCAAACTTCACATTTTTTTGTTTGCCAAATATACAATGTTCAGAAATCAATTCTTCCAGTTGTGGCACCCTTAAGAACTCCTTGGTTCACCAGTGTCTGAAGCGCCTTCTCACCAGCATGCCCGAGTCGCATGTGCCATAATTTCGATATGTCTTGTTCTTTCGAACTTGCCACAGCAGCATGCCCAATTATTGTGGTTCCGTTGAGGTAGTATATGCTACCTCTTCTAGTTCCTGTAATTGCCACCAAAGCTCTGTTGGATCGGTATGGCAACCCTAGAGGGGGGGTGAATAGGGTTTTAACGATAAAAGTGTTTAAACTTGATTAATTTTTCTAATGATAAAACTTTTTACAAATAAGTAGAAGATGATAATTACTAAAGCAAAATAATTCAAGTCAAAACAATAATCAAGTAGAACATGCAATAAACATAATAATAATCTTGAAATTAAATAGGAAAGAGTTAGAGAAAATGACACCGTAGTTTTATAGTGGTTCGGTCAAACTCGACCTACTCCACTCCCCAAGCGCCTCTTGGGAATTTGAATAAAGAACTTTTCCGACTCTTTCCACGGATCAGAGCCAAACCGGTACACCGCTCTTTTTACGAGTTCAAGAGCAAACTCAATCCTTTCAACGACGCAGGATCAAACCGATACAAGTATTTGAGTTTGATAATAACACACCACAACTCTCTCAAAGAGTAGATTTACAATTTGGGATACTGACAACTATTTCCTCACAATATAATAATAATCCCTCTCAAGAATAAGATGAAAAGAAATAAACTTGTAAGCTTGGAGAGAGCAATAAACAATGGAGACTTTGAACAAATGAGGATTGAAGAATGTATGTAAGTTGTATCTTTTAAAAATGTGGGGAAGATGAGTTTATATAGAGGAGAAAAGTGGCAAAATGTAGGATTGAATATTGACCATTGGATTGTGTTAGGAATAATGGAAGGTGGAGATTAAAAGTAATTAAGTAAGAAAATTTTCTAAATTCATTTATTTCAAAATTTTAATATAATAGTAATATAATATAATAATAATAAAAAGTTATGTGAGTAACGGTAAAATGTAATTCAAAATTTATTATAAATATAATAATATAATAATAATAAAAATGATGTGAGTAACTACCAAAATTTTAAAATATAATAATATAATAATATAATATAGTAATAATAAAATTCGATGTGAGTAACGGTTATATTCAAATTTATATTTGTAAAAATAATTTTATTTAGAAATGTAATAATAAGAAAAACTCCACCATGTGTTACTCTTCCAATATTATAAATGTCATACTTTGATATATTTTGATTTGTCCATCATTTTGATTTTGTTGCCACATCATCACGTCGGGTATGTTGTCTCGACTCTAATTTCTTCGTTTTAGCTCTGATTTGAGTAATTGAAAAGTTGTTGTAATCGTTATTCCCGACCTTATACTGTGGACAGTTCAAAAAACTGAAAATAGTTAATAATTAAAAGTAGGTTTGTTATCATCAAAACATCAATAATTAATTCATTGAAATTAATTAATGTGAGATCAAGGGCCAATAAGCCAACAATATCCCCCTTTTTGATGATGACAAATCATTTAAAGAAAAATTCATAAAAACCAATAATACAACATCCATGTAATAATATCACTACATACTAATATATTATCATAAATTTCACTCAAGAGCATATTCTCCCTTATATTAATGCCTCAAGAAATTATGAAACACCAAGTAAATGATTCATAAATTATAAAATAACAAATTTAGAACATATTTTTCTTAATTTTCTCCCCCTTTGTAATCATCAAAATGAACAATTGAAAGAGAATGCATTTAATAATGACATAATGGCTCCCCCTAACAACATGCATTCAAAAATTATAAAATTCAAGATATATCACAACGAATAATACCAAGCTCAAGCCTATTTTTGCAAAAAATTTCTTCATTCAATGGCTTGGTGAAAATATCGGCCAGTTGATTATTAGAGTTTACAAAATCAAGAATAATATGTCCATTTTGCACATGCTCTCTAATAAAATGATGTCTAATGTCAATATGTTTAGTTCTAGAATGATGAATAGGATTTTTAGTTAAATTAATAGCACTTGTATTATCACAAAATATAGGCACACTATGAAACTTTAATCCAAAATCACAAAGAGTTTGTTTCATCCAAAGAATTTGAGCACAGCAACTAGCAACCGCAATATATTCCGCTTCGGTAGTAGATAAGGCAACCGAATTTTGCTTTTTACTAAACCAAGAAACTAAGGAACTACCAAGAAATTGACAAGTTCCACTAGTACTTTTACGATCAAGTAAGCTTCCGGCAAAATCTGCATCAGAATATCCTACCAATTTAAATTCAACATTTCTAGGATACCACAATCCTAGATCAATAGTTCCAAGCAAATATTTAAATATTCTCTTAACGGCATGTAAATGAGATTCCTTAGGACAAGATTGAAATCTAGCACAAAGACATACACTAAACATAATATCGGGTCTACTAGCGGTCAAGTAAAGTAAAGATCCAATCATACCTCGATAAGCTTTAATATCCACACTTTTACCTTTTTCATCCTTGTCAAGCTTAGTGGATGTGCTCATGGGAGTTCTTGCAATCTTACCTCCATTGAACTTGAATCTTTTGAGCAAATCTTTAGTGTATTTCTCTTGATTGATGAAGATACCATTCTTGAGTTGTTTGATTTGAAGTCCAAGAAAGAAACTGAGTTCTCCCATCATACTCATCTCAAACTCACTATGCATACATTTAGAAAATTCTTCACATAAAGAAGGATTAGTAGAACCAAATATGATATCATCCACATATATTTGCACTAATAGCATATCGTTTTCTTTAATCTTAATAAAGAGTGTAGTGTCGAGTTTGCCCATTTTAAAATCATTCCCAATAAGAAAATTACTAAGTCTATCATACCAAGCTCTTGGAGCTTGTTTTAAGCCATAAAGAGCCTTTTTCAACTTATAGACATGATGAGGAAATTCTACATTTTCAAATCCGGGAGGTTGTTCTACATAAACTTCCTCCATAATATAACCATTCAAAAATGCACTTTTCACATCCATTTGATATAATACAAAATTTTTGTAAGAAGCAAAAGCAAGTAACATTCTAATAGCTTCTAATCTAGCAACGGGTGCAAAAGTTTCTTCATAATCTATGCCTTCCTCTTGACAATAACCTTGAGCTACAAGCCTAGCTTTATTTCTAATGATATTCCCATTTTCATCCATTTTATTTCTAAAAACCCATTTGGTTCCAATAATAGAAGTATTAGATGGCCTATGGACTAATTCCCAAACTTTGTTCCTTTCAAATTGATTTAGCTCTTCTTGCATGGCTAAAATCCAAAACTCATCATTTTCGGCATCCTTAAGACTTTTTGGTTCAATTTGAGAAACAAAAGCAAGATTATTAAATAAATTAATAGAAGAGCGAGTTTTCACACCTTGTTCGAGATCACCAAGAATCAAGTCCTTGGGATGAGACAAGGCATACCTCCATTCTTTTGGCATTGATGAAGAACCTTCTTCCTTTAAGCTCATCTCTTCTTTACTCGTAACAATTTCTTTGCCGTTGTCACTAACGAGTAAATCTCCAAAATTTCTTTCTAAATCATCACTACAAATAGACTCATTAGAAATATTATTGCAAGATTCATCAAATACCACATGCATAGATTCTTCAATAACTAAAGTTCTCTTATTGAAAATTCTATAAGCTTTACTAGTAGATGAATAGCCAAGAAAAATACCAATATCCGTTTTTGAATCAAACTTTCCAAGCTTTTCTTTGTTGTTCAAAATAAAACATTTACAACCAAAAACTTTGAAATACCCAACATTTGGAATTTTGTTATGCCAGAGTTCATAAGGAGTTTTATTTAATGAAGGTCTAATTAAAACTCTATTTAAAATATAACAAGCGGTATTAACGGCTTCCGCCCAAAAATATTTAGGTAAATCATACTCATTTAACATTGATCTAGCAAATTCTTGTAAAGTACGATTTTTCCTTTCAACCACACCGTTTTGTTGAGGAGTCCTTGGAGAGGAGAAGTCATGAGAAAAACCATTATCTTCACAAAATTTTTCAAAGGCAACACTGTTAAATTCTCCCCCATGGTCACTCCTAATTTTAGTAATTAAAAACCCTTTTTCATTTTGAACTCTTTTTACAAAACTAGCAAATCTTTTCAAAACATCATTCTTATGTTTTATCATCAAAACCAAGTAAATCTTGAAAAATCATCCACTATCACAAAAGCATAATAATTTCCTCCATAACTAGCTATTTTAGAAGGGCCAAATAAGTCTATATGGAGTAGTTGAAGAGGTCTAGTAGTAGAAATCATATTTTTAGATTTGAAAGAAGACTTAGTTTGCTTACCCATTTGACAAGCGTCACAAATTTTATCTTTTTCAAATTTAAGTTGAGGGAGACCTCTCACTAATGAATTTTTTGAAATATTTGAGATCAAGTACATACTAGCATGTCCTAGTCTTCTATGCCATAGCCAAGAGTTATCAATCAAAACCGAAAGACATTTATCATTTGTAGGACAATCATTCAAATCAATAGTATACACATTATCGTCTCTATTTCCTACAAACAAAACTTTTCTATCACTAGCATTTTCAATTATGCAATTATTCTTATCAAATACAACTCTAAAACCTTTATCACATAATTGACTAATGCTAAGTAAGTCATGCTTTAAACCATCAACTAACAATA